>NC_142938.1:81055807-81088307 GCF_046866305.1 Octopus bimaculoides | reverse complement strand
CCACTCTTCCTGCAAACCTAGAGGAATTTGAGCAGAGAATCACTACCGCACTGGAGACTGTCACCCAAGACATGCTGCAGCGTGTTTGGGAGGAGCTGGGCTAACGACTTGATGTGTGCCATGTCTCAGGCAGCATGCATATTGAACATTTGTGAAATCGTTCAAGGAATCCACATACCTTTGAATTTCTCATTTAAATGTGGAGGAATAAATCTTTTGTTGCCTGTTTAGTTTCATTTTCTTTGACTATGTAGTTTCTGTGATATTCAAATTCTTTGAAACATCCTATATATATATATATATATATATATATACATATATATTTATATTTATGTACATACATACATACATATATATATATATATATATATATATATATATATATATATATATATATATATATATATATATATATATATATATATATATATATATATGTATATATATAGTATGTATGTATGTATGTATGTATGTATGTATGTATGAAACTAAAATGACTGACAGAATTATGATGAGGCATCAGCTTACTTTTGTGAGAAATTACTTGACTTGCATACATTTCTGCCTGGACTTCCCTGAAATGAAGAATTAGTTTCAATATAGTAAAAGATGTAAAATAATAACCTCTTAATAAACATCAATGAAAATATTTGGTAACCAATCGAAAACAAAACTTTAGGAAGACATGTCATCATCATCATCATCATCATTACCACCACCACCACCACCACCATGTTTGGATTGCATCTTGGTGGTTCTTCTCTATATTATTAATATATATAGCATCAGATAATTATGATTTTATGCAACATATTCCCCTCTCAGGTTCACACCCTTATTGCCGTGGTCCTTCAGTTTTTCTAAACCATGTAAAAGTACTCAGAAGTTTGACCCTCCATCGAGGCCTTTCGCAATACTCTTAAAGCCAGGAACTTTCCAGCACCTCCTCATTATATATATATATGTATATATATATATATATATATATATATATATATATATATATATATATATATATATATATATATATATATATATATAGGGAAAGTAAGAAGAAAAAATGCGAAAATGCACATTGGATATCAAAAAGATAAGGGCTTTTTTAAATGAAAAGTAGCAATAAATAAATACAATTATATGAACTGAAGTAGAATTAAGAGGAATTAAATTCATTATTTTGAATTGTTAAAGAGATTCAAAGTCAAACCAGTGTCGTCATTGCTGTTTGACTTTGAATCTCTTTAACAATTCAAAATAATGAATTTAATTCCTCTTAATTCTACCTCAGTTCATATAATTGTATTTATTGCTACTTTTCATAAAAAGGCCTTTATTTTTTTTGATATCCAATGTGTATTTTCGCTTTTTTTCTTCTTGCTTTCCCCATATCTTTTCCACATGTAGTTTCTATTTTCTTTTTGAAACACATATGATGATGATGATGATGATGATATATATATATATATATATATATACACATACATATATATACATATATCGTTTAACGTCCGCTTTCCATACTAGCATGAACTATATATATATATATATATATATAGCATATACATACATACACATATACATATTTGTGTATAAGTACATATTATATATATATATATATATGTGTGTGTGCGTGTGTGTGTGTGTGTGTGTGTGTGTGTGTGTGTGTGTGTGTGTGTGTGTTATCATGATCGTGTATTGCTCAAAAAGTACTTACTGATTTTCTAATAACACGAGCATGTTTCTGAACTTTCCTGAAGAGATCAGTTGGGTCTGTGGTTTGCATGTTGATGACAATTCCCTGGTATTGAAAACATTTTAGGAATCAAAGACATATTGGAAGAATTATAAAAAGAGAACTTCCTAACAGTAAATGATTCTGTAAACAATTCTAATTTCTTATATCAACCAATATATGAGGCAGGATTAATAAGTTCTTGGACCAACCCCACTAAACCAAAGTACATCAGTGAAGACTCACTGGGCCATAGTTACCTGGTTTCCATGGCAAATAAGTGACCAAGATCACAGCCTTCCCTCTGGATGGGATGCCAGTCCATTGCAAGGTTGCTCATTTTCAGCAGAGTGGACTCACTATGGTGCTGCCTAATTTGGGAATTGAAACCACAATCTTCTGATTGTGAGAGCAACAATCTAACCACTAGGCCTTGCACCTATACAGTAAATAATGTAAATCATATATTACTTATATAAGGGGACTATTCTAAAGAGCAGAATTCTTGACTGGAAACAGGTGAGGGGCAGCAACAGGAAGAGCATCCAGTCGTAGAAGATCTGCCTCAATAAACTCTGTCTGAGTCTTGTGATCATGGAAAAGTGGAAGTTAAGATGATGATGATGATGATGATGTGGATGATAGTAGTGATAGTTGTGGTGATGGTGATGATGGTGGTTCTTGAATGCCTACACTAACGATGATGATGATGGTGATGGTGTCACTGATGGTGATGGTGATGGTGATTATGATAATGACTGTGATGATGGTGATGGCATTGGTGATGGTGTCACTGATGATGATGGTGTATGTAGTGGTGATGGTGATGGTGATTATGACAATGACTGTGATGGTGGTGTTGGTGGAGGTGGTTCTTGAATATCTCCAGTGGAATCCATTCTGTTTTAAGTATTTGGCCGACCTAGTACCCTGTCTGTGGAAGACACCCCATATCTTCATGTGCTCCTCTCAACTGCACCACATTAACCCAACAAATCTCAATGATTCTTAAAAATGCTTAGAAATGTTACCCTTTCTCCTCTAATTATGTCATGAAAAAGAAAAACAAAACAAAAGAAAAAAACCCAGTGAAAAGTTAAAAAAAAACAACATCGCAATTTTGTTCCCCTCTTACCTTCCATACAATACTTCTACATGATGTAGGATTATGGGTAATTGGTAAACCAATATGAAGTTTTAGCAGTTTGTGACCATCTGGATGAAGAAATAAAAGAAAAGAAGTAAATAAAATCCTTAAAAATAAACAAAAATGTAAGACAGATATATTTGCTAATTAGAAAAATAATTAAAAGATTTTACAATGATGACAACTGTTGCCATTAAAAGATAATACAAAAATAATGATTAAAACAAAGAAAAAAACGATGATCTTTCGAAGTTCCTTCTCAATTTGTTCATCCATTCAAGAATTATCCTCTGTCATACCACTTAGTCCTTCAATACCTGGCTTACAATCACAGCCTCACCTTTTTATATCTCTCCCATCCGTTAAGTGGAGGTTTTTTCTTCTTTTTCTTTCTTTTTCCATTTTCTTCTACCAACTTTTTTGTCTTGCTAATTACCTGGCAACCTCACTAGTGCTGGTGCTAAGAAAAAAAAAGCCCACCCTGTTAATTGGTTGGCATTAGGAAGGGCATCCAACTGTGGAAACCATGCCAAAGCTGGTACCAGAGTTTGATGTAGCCCTGTGACTCGCTGGATCATTCAACCCAAGCCAGCATGAAGAGGTTAAATGGTCATGATGAAAGGGCTGCCAAATGCAATCAAGGCCTTCACTGACCATGAGATGTAAAGTTTGAGGACAATTGCTCCAGACAGAAATCAGCCTTGCCAGCCATCAGAGACATAAATAAGGAAGTAAAATGAAAAGAAAGAAAGAAATTCTCTGAAACAAGGAGGAACCACTGCAACCAACATACTCTTTATATACATAAAGATTCTGAAAGGTTCAGAAGATGAGAGGTCTATACTTGTTTGAATGGAAGAACTGTTATTGTGATGTCTATGGAGTTGTGGATTCATTCTCATTGGTTTGGTGTTGAGTACGTTTTTCACCAGACTGGTTGTACTCTTATTTCTTGTCTTTGTACTCTTTAGAATTCTCTCATTTTCTGGTATGGCAATGGAATCTGGTTTCTTAGTATCTTCTTTATATTCTTTATGGTGTCGTGTTTAATTAGATCTGAATGGACGTTTTTATTTGGTTATTAGCTACAGTCAACCAGGATTCTAGTGGTGTTAGAATCTTGACTGGACTTCGTGTGATTGTTGCAAATGAATGTCAACAACATACAAGTTGGTGTCTTTTGATTAGGATCTTCTATGAAAACACGTCTGGCCAGGGAGAAACATTATCCTTCTGGAAACAGATGAGGGTTGACAGCAGGAAGAGCATCCGGCTGCAGAAAATTTGCCTCAATGCATTCCATCTAAACTATGCAAGTATGGGACATTAAAACGATGATGATGATGATGATTTTAGCTAGGTAGTAAGTTATGGTGCACTTGTGACATATACACATATATACATACATAACAGATATTCATAACATACATGCATATACACATACACATTCATATATGCAAACGTATATATGTACATATGTATGTATGCATACAGCGTACAAATGCACACACACACACACACACATACACATGCACACATACATATCTTGAACTATCATGCACCTATTGTAAGCAACGAGCATCAACCCATGCTGTCTCATTGCCAGAGCAACACAACACCTTACAACCAGACTAAACTGGGAAAACGAATAACTTACAGTCTTTGTAAGACAGCTGGTAATTCAATATCAATTCATGTAAACTCTGAAAGTAATAATAGTGGATGTTTTTATTGTTTTTATTCAAATGCAACGTCTCAACTCAAAATCTAAAACTTATAAAAGATTCTGAATTAAAAAAAAAATTTTTTATTTGGTTTGTAAGGTTCCGGACGAGAAGCCATGTGATGAAAAAGATTTTGTTGTATCTTGGGAGGGTCATAATGCCAACCAAAACACATGCACTGGTTCTATTTCACTTTTTCAAATTATTACTTATTATTACTCAAGTAGTTAATCACTTAACCAATTAGTCCTTTAGTTAATCAGCAAGTAAAGTGGCTAGTTCCAAAATCTCTATGAGAGGCAAGTAGTTACTCTACTTCGAAGTAATGGTTGTTACCACCTCAATGGGGTTGTTCCGTACAGAACACTGTTACTACTCTTTTTAACCCCAGGAGAACACATCCTCCAGCAGGTTAATGACACAATATCAGAAACGTTAGCATGCTGGGCGCAATGCTTTTCAGTAATTTGTCTGTCTTTACGTTCTGAGTTCAAATTCTGCCAAGGTCGACTTTGCCTTTCATCCTTTTGGGGGTCGATAAATTAAGTACCAGTTGTGTACTGAGATTGATCTAATTGACTATCCCCCTCCACCAAAATTTTGGGTCTTGTGCCTAGAGCAGAAAAGAATATCTGTCTGTTATATTGCAAACAAGGGAGTGGGCAACTCCCATCTAGCATTGACAGGAACCAACAGACTGGCTGGTTTCTGGGAATTACTCTTCTTTGGTATTGGTTATACCTGTCTGCTAGACATTTAGCCAATTGTTTGACCAATCGAATATTTGTCTAATCACTTGGCCAATCAATCAATCAGCCACGCTTCTCAGAATCCTTTTGTTGCCATCCGTGACTTCATCAATGTGAATCAAATTATAAATTTACAAATCTCTTCACCATTCTTTCTAATAATCCAAGAGAATAAAAAATAAGGAATTCCTCTACCAACATACAATACTACACACTTGCATATAAACACACACACAAACATGAAACACAGATGGATGTTTATTTACACACCAATGTGTGCAAACTAACAAAGCAGTGGATGTGAACCAGCCTGCGGCACATATCAAAGCATGTTTAGCAATCTATTATCAATAAGTCTTTTCCTTTTTTTCATCTCTAGTGTAGGGTGATAGGGGTTGCCTCATATATCTACCAGAGTCTCTCATTTCCACTGTGTTTGTCAATCAATTTAGTGTCAACATATTTGTGCATAGTGGCCTGCATTGGCAATGCACAGCTATGCACATACATATTGCAAATGCATATGCATGGTGGTATGTGCATCAGTAACACACAGTTATGCACTTACAAGTGGATTCATGGATGATTCCATACAGTTTCTCTTGTCTGATTTGCCAATTTTTGTTTTTTTGAGAGAAAAAAAAAATGGCTTCTGTAGATAACCTATAGTTTATACAATTCAAAGGAATGAAATTCTTCACACAAAGAGATACCAATGATGATGTGTGGCAAATTTGTGCCAGAGACAGTGAAAATTCTGTCAGGGACAGATCAGCAGTTGAAGCTATAAATCAATGGTTCCCAACATGAGGTCGACAAACCCCTGGTGATCCGCAATGGTTGTACTGGGGGTCTGTGAGCATGTTAAGCTGACAGACCTTTCAATATCCTGGGGTCTGTGGGAAAACTCATTTAAAAAAAAGGGGTGATAAAGTTGGGGACCCTATAAATTATCAAAGAAAATGGTCAAAAGATAAAAAGAAAATCCTCTTACCGAATAAACTAATGGTTTATACATGAGTTTTTCCCTCCGACTCATGCCAAGAGCACCGTAAGCCCCTTTGTAGTAGAGGCCCAAGACAACATGTCGATATTCCACAGTTTTGAAGACTGTCTTGAACCCAATTGAAAACCTTTCAAGAACTGGAATCCCATTTGTCATATAACTTTGTCTCGTTCAGGAAATTCTTCAATTTTATTGATTGGTTATTTAAAAGTATTGATATTTAAGAATGGGTAATGGAAGAAACCACTATGTGGTTGCCTTGTCTGCTAGAAATAGCTACTAAATCTCTCAAAAATCATACCTTACTATTATGAAAAATGGAAGGATACATAGGATAACAGAGTCATGGAAACATTGTCTAGAAGTGCAGGCATGTGGCTGAATGTTTATGTTGTTGGGTTGATGATCAAGAGGTTGTGAGGTCAATTTTTGGACCAGGTGTTACATTGTGTCTTTGAGTAAGGAACTTTATTTCATGTTGCTCATGTCTCCTCAGCAAAAATAAGCCCCAGAAAAACGTTGGTGTGACCCCTCTCTCCCATCAGCAGTCACATCTGGGACATTTCACTGGATCAAAGGAGGTGGGGCAGCTTTGAGAGATTGTTTATGCTTGGTCACAACAGTACAGGCAGCTAAAGCAGTGCAAAGATGGCACATGCAACCAAAGTGACCCTTGACCACAAGTGACCAGCAGAAAGAAAAAAGGCTGCGTTGGTCATGGCTGGGATGTCTTCAATCCTAAATCTCTTCCATCAGGACTAACCTGGGGTTAAACAACAATGATAACAACAGCAACAAGGATATGTTTGTTGAGGTGGAGCACCTTGTGAATTGAACCCACAACCTTCTGTTTTGATTCCAGGTTGGGCTAGAATTAATTTTCTTGTATATTTATGTCATTAATGAGCCGAGGTCATAATAGCTGAGTGGATAAAGTGATTGGACAACCTGGTCACGGGTTGTGGGTTCAAGTCCATGACAAGCATCACATTGTGTTTCTGGGCAGAGAATTTCTCGTTAATGTAATTTTGCCTTAGTTTAGTCAACCTTGTTTGAGTTGATCTATGATCAAAGGCATTCCATACATGACCATCTCAACTCTTTCTACATCTACAACTACATCATCCACTGTGTCCTTCTTGTTTTGTAACAAGAGGAAGTGATGCAAGGGAAATTTTGCTGCTATTTATAGAAAAATCAAGTGGTTGCATGGTTCCCAATCATTTCACTGCAAAGGATCTCTTTTTATGGAAATGACTTTTCTCACAGACCCTAAATTTCAAAAGGTCTGTTCACTCAAGAAATGTTTGACTCAGATTATAGACCCCCCTTGTAGATTGCTAGGGGTTTGTAGATCCCTGGTTGGAAACTAGATATAAATGCTCCATTGCTACTAAAATACTTAATTCTTCATTGCTACGGCACACCTAACCATCTAGAATAGTCACCTTACCTTAAATACATAGGTTTTTCTATCCAGGATGAAGGGACATAAAAAAAATTATAGGCGCAGGGGTGGCTGTGTGGTAAGTAGCTTGCTTACCAACCACATGGTTCCGGGTTCAGTCCCACTGCGTGGCACCTTGGGCAAGTGTCTTCTACTATAGCCTCGGCCCAACCAAAGCCTTGTGAGTGGATTTGGTAGACGGAAACTGAAAGAAGCCCGTCGTATATATGTATATATATATATGTATGTGTGTGTATATGTTTGTGTGTCTGTGTTTGTTCCCTCAATATCGCTTGACAACCGATGCTGGTGTGTTTACATCACCCGTAACTTAGCGGTTCGGCAAAAGAGACCGATAGAATAAGTACTAGGCTTACAAAGAATAAGCCCTGGGGTCAATTTGCTCAACTAAAGGCAGTGCCCCAGCATGGCCGCAGTGAAAAGAGAGAGAGAGAGAGAGTATGAAGGTTGTCAATTCAAACCATCCAGGGCAGACATTTGAATTTAAGGGAGATTTAGATGTTATTTCTAGCAGGTTATGCCAACGATCATGTACAGTAAGCACCTATATTGTTTTGCCACAAGCCTGTTTTCTTTTTGTAATTTTATTCCCTGTATTGGCCAGCCTTGCCACACTTTGTGCCATGCTGAATCTCCCCCGAGAACCACGTTTGAAATACAGGTACAGCTCATTTTTGCCAGCTGAGTGGACTGGAGCAATGGGGAATAAAGTGTCTTGCTCAAGGACAGAACACGTCACCAGGAATTGAACTCACAACCTTATGTTTGTGAGCCAAATGCCCTAACCACTAAGCCACGCACCTTCACACCACTCATGATAATAAAAAAAAAAAAGGTAAAACCTTAAAAGAACATGATAAAAAAATGTGTTGGAGAGGCTGGCCTAAAATGATAATAAAAATGGCAAGCTTTCTAAAAATGATAATTAAAAAGACTCCACCCCAATAAATATGATAATTAAAAAGACTCCTCCCCAATAAATATGATAATTAAAAAGAGTCCACCCAATAAATATGATAATAAGAATGACGTACACTCCTCCAAAATGATGACAAAAAATACAAACCCCTTCTACAACACAAAAGTTGTGAAAAAGTACTTTAAAATTATTTGGATTTCCTTTGGGAGAATATTGAGAAAACATGTTTAATTGTCTTTGAGTGAAGGATACACAGCAAGTATGACAGCTTCAAGACATTTGATTGGAAGGCATTCCTTCATAATTTCTTTGGCTGTTTCCATTAAGCTGAAAGATTGGAACATATATACACATACATACATATAAATATATACATACACACACATGCGTGCGCACCTGCACACTCACACACACATACATATATGTAATCTCTCTCTCTTTATCTTTGCTGTGCGTGAGAAGACCCAGCAAGCCAAGTAAGATTGTTGCCAGTGCCCCTGGACTGGCTCTTGTGCGGGTGGCACATGAGATGCACCATTTTGAGCGTGGCCGTTGCCAGTACCGCCTGACTGGCTCCCGTAGGATTTTCGTGTGAGATCGTTGCCAGTGCCCCTGGACTGGCTTGTGCGGGTGGCACATAAAAGACACCATTTCGAGCGTGGCCGTTTTCGTGCGGGTGACACGTAAAAGCACCCACTACACTCTCTGAGTGGTTGGCGTTAGGAAGGGCATCCAGCTGTAGAAACTCTGCCAAATTAGATTGGAGCCTGGTGTTGCCATCCGGTTTCACCAGTCCTCAGTCAAATCGTCCAACCCATGCTAGCATGGGAAGCGGACGTTAAACGATGATGATGATGATGATATATATATATATATATCGACTTAAATGAGAGCTCAAAACTGATCCATTGAAAATACTTTATTATAATAATAATAATGAAAATGACCTATGATCATTTCGATGCAATATCCAGATCGATTCGTGCATAATGATCATAAGTCATTTTCATTATTATTATTATAATAAAGTATTTTCACTGGATCAGTTTTGAGCTCTCATTTAAGTCAATATATATACAAAAACTCAATTGTGAGTATTTTGCTAAGTTTGTTAACAGATACAATATTTTTGCCTAATTTTTGGTATAAAAATATATATAAATACACACACATATATATGTATAGAGAGAGAGTGAGAAAGAGAGAGAGATGCTTTTATCACCATCAAAGATCACAAACCAAACTTCCCCTCCAATCCCAAGCACCACCTGATTAACCCAGTGTTATGGTGAGAGTCATTGACACCCCTGAACTCTTATAACTCTTATAAACAGCAGGAATGGCAATGATTGCAGCAGCAGCACGAATAACACAAAGAAATATATTGGAGTAATGGAGTTTCCCTTTAAGCTGTGCTTAAATAACCCCAAGTTTTCTTTCAGGATCCTAGAAATACACAATGTGAAGTCTTTGGTCCACTACGTATGGCATTAGGGAACATCATGCCAGATTGAATAGATGCTCATGGAACAGCCTGGATCCTGCCTCAGCTGGAGCAGATGATGCAAACTTTGCAATCCAGTGTTCCAGCTTTGCTTCCCTCATGGGGCAGTTATCTATCCTCTTAGAATATATAAATGTATTTTCATGCAGCTATGAGTGGTTTAACTGCTATTTCTAGCAATATATGTGTTTGTAGCACATACGGTCACAATTAGTGATGACTAAATTTTGCCTGTACGGTTTATATTACACCCAGCTGCCCACATTATAAATATATATATATATATATATATATATATATATATATATATATATATATATATATATATATATATATATATATGGTTTGTAACTTAATCCCTGTAACTTAGTGGTTTGACAAAAGAGACTGATAGAATCAGTACCATGCTTATAAAAAAAATGTGAGTATTGGTATTAATTGGTTTGATTAAAACCCTTCAAGGCAGTGCCCCAGCATGGTCGTAGACTGAAACAAGCGAAAGAATAAAAGATTAAAGACAAAAGACTGACTCAATATCCTGATTGTAATTAGAAGAATAAATCAGAAACAAAATGATTCCAACTCACAAGCAAAGAGGTTTAGACTTCTGGATATGGAAAAACTGTGTCCCAGTATAATTGTATCTAAAGTCAATTAAGTAAAATAATATGGATATTGAAATGTGGCAGATTTAGATCTGCTGGAATCCTTGGGCCAATAGGCTTATTTTTTTTTGGTTTTGGTTTTGGTTGGGGTGCCCTGTGGTTTTGCATACATTGTTTTTAACTGTTTAGATTTCTAAAGCCAATCAAAATCTCATTGTTCATGTCAAATGAATTTGGCTGCTGCAACCAAACAACCAAAAGACTGTACCACACCATTAAATTGCAACATGGCAAATAGTCATTACAGTTTGGTATGAACAGAGTTGAACAACAAAACTAAATGCAGTTTGATCTAAAGGATCAGTATTTAAGGAAGAAATGAAAAGCCAACATAAAATATTGCACATAATAAACTGACAGAATATAAATAAATTAAATTATTAAGAGCAGGTTTTTTTTTTGATATGAATAGTTTGAGAAAACTAAAATTAGGTATCACAGTTTTTACTGAAATATAAATAATTAAAAGATTTTTTAGCCAAGAACAGAATAAATTAAACTGTATTTTTTTTCTTATTTATAAACAATAAAGGCTTTGATTGAGTCATCAAAACTTTTTTTTTTTTCATGGAGTTTATCTGCTTCAATGCACATGATACTAAGAGCAGCCAACTTTGTTTGACCGAGAGCTGATCACAAATGACCTTTTATTCTTTCCAACTGTGGAAAAGATGTTTCATCCAAACAGTTGATGTTACTTTGTTGAGATAATGCATTACTGTTGATTGCCCTCAAATTAAAAGGAAACGGGCTCAGAGTATTTTTGAAAAAGGGCACTATTTGAAAAAGAGCTAATTCAAAGCATAATAAGGTAATTTAGAGGGCCTCATTAATTCTAGGGGCTCCAAACAGTTTGAAGAGACTCTGAAACTAAAAAGGGTTTCAGTAGATTCTGAGGGACTTGATTAAGTTTAATGGCTTTTTAAATCTAAATGGGGCCAATAAGTTAAACATGAGCTTAATAACTTTGGATAAAAATAAAATTAAACAAGTAAAAAATTATGAAGTGATTTATTTTGATTGCTGTAAATATCTTTGTTTTAAAATTTTGATTCCAAGCTTTAGGAAGGTTTTAATTGAGATTACTTTAACCAGTTTGTTACCATATTTCTGCTGGAATACACTACCCTTTCTTCAGCTAATTTTAAATATAATGAAAAATTTATTAAAATACCTTTGCTGTTTTTAAGCTGGTATTTAGAAGAAATTTAACAGGAAATCTTTATGGAAGATTTTAATTCAGATCACTTTAAGTGTTTGTTTCAGGACGGTTGGCATTAAAATGGTTAAAAACCACTGATTAATTCTTGGGTATTTTTTTTTAGCAGAGTGGCAGAATCCATTCTGTTGCAAACATTTGGATCATGTCTCTGATATAAGGATATAAAATTCTTCCTTCTTTCCCTCTACTTGTCTTTGGGATCTTGTAAAAGAACCATCAACATTGCCCTTCATTCTTTACTGACAAAACCATAAAAAAAATATATAAATGGAGAATACCATTTTCTTTTAATTTCTACAAAGGATACTCAAGAGCTTCTATGTATTTCTGGATTTCAATTATCTTCTGGTAGACACTCATATTAGAATGTATGGTTGACGTTGGAAATGGAATCTGTTGGTGCAAAGAAAAACAGCCATGGTTCAAGAATTATACAGAAATCAGATCAAGAAATAGCAAATTAAATAGAATCATTCTTTGGATAAAAAATCTCATTTTTCCAAAATAGTTTTCTGTAATGATAATGTCATGCTTCTTTTAGGGAAACAAGAGAACCACATTGAGGAATTTCAATTGAAAATGTTTTATCTTTTACTTGTTTCAGTGATTGGACTCCAGCCATGCTGGAGCACTGCTATAAAAGGTTTTGGTCAGACAAATCAACCTCAGCGCTTATTTTTTTTTAAGTATCATACTTATTTTGTTGATGTCTTTTGCCAAGCTTTTAAGTTATGGGGATATAAACAAACCAACAGCAGTTGGTATTGGTTTCTTAGGTTTGGTGGGAGACAAACATAAATACAGATGCACAAACATACATGTACACACATGTGTGTGCATAAGTATATACATACACATTCACACACACACACACACAAAAAACACACACACGTATATGAGGGAGTACTGAAAATGTCTTGGCTTTGGGTAAAAGAGAATACAGGAGAACCAGTTAATTATGATTCTATTCCCCACTCAGATTCACACACAATGCAGCAGTCCTTGAATTTTTCTAAGTCCTGTACTTTCTTTTTTTTCAGGACTGTCCTAAGGACAGCACATATCCTGTCTCTCTCTCTTCGATCTTTTCTCCTGTCAAAGAAAATATTTCTCCACACAGTGTGTGTGTGTATGCACACTTAAGTCAACAACCACAATAACTGGTATAGAAATTACCTCTTCATTGATCCAGATAGAATTGATTTGGGTGGGGGAAAGGATAAACAAAAATCAATATATAGATTAAGACAAGCATATTTAACCAACTATGCAAAGATAAGTATACCATCGTCATCGTCATCATCATCATCATCATCATCATCATCATCATCATCATCATCATCATCATCATCATCTCTGTTTAATGTCCACTTTCCTATGCTTGCATGCATCAAATGGAATTTGTTGAGAGAGATTTTCTATGGCTGGATGCCCTTCCAGTCACCAACCCTCACCTGTTTCCCCATGTTTAGAAGACTGGAAAGGAACAACACTGCTCGTAGGATGGTTTCCATCCATTAAGTCTGCTCACAAGGCCTTAGTTAGTCCAGGGTAATAGTAGAAGATGTTTTCCCAAAGTGCCATGCAGTGGGACTGAACCTGAGACCACATGGTCAGGAAACAAACTTCTTAGCCACACAGCTGCACCTCAGCTCCTTAAAAACAGGTGCATCTAACCAATTATTCAAAGGCAGCCATATTGGGATGGCTATTTAAAGACAGGTATATATAACTAATTAATTACTTAAACTATTTTGTGTCCTATAAAATTTCCAATGTGTTTTCTTATTTTCTTATCTCATTATGGGTTTGCAAGGTTCTTGATGTGAATTCATGTGTTGAAACAAACCATGTTGTGTCTTGGGAGGGTCATTGCACCAATAATAATAAACACCTGCTCTGGTTCAATACAGAAGTGATATTAAACCAGTTCAGGTGTTTATTATTATTGGCATAATGACCAGCCCAAGACACAATAAGTTTCCTATTTTCTTAATTCATTTATAGAATCAACATAAAAGTTTAAGAATTAAATCATTATTATAATTTCCTAACTGAAACTTCATTATGTGTCCACTAATGTTGTTGGTTTTGTTGCTGTCCATTTCAAATCAGGCTTGGCCTATCAGACATATGACCAAAAGTTTTCCAGCCATGACCATCCTGTCTTGATAGACATAATATAACCGTCTTTGGCCACATTTTCCAACACGGCCTTCATTAAGATGGTAGTGTAATTTAAAGGAGAATTGGCTGTTATTTCTAGCAGGCTGAGGGAACATGGTGAGGGTCTCTTATTGACTCATGATAAAACTATTGAATAAGCTTGGTAAGATCTGTTCAAGCAGGTCTACGACACAAGTGTAAACTAATCAGAGAGAACAACATTTGTGGAAGTCAAATATATCTGGTTCAAGGGATTACAATTTGTCATGTTGTCATGCATGCAGAGATTAGCTGGGGGGGCGGGGGAAGAACAAAGCATGGCATTTGTGAAGTAATCTCTGTGTGTGTTTGTGAATGTATGTGTATATATATATGTATGCGTGTCTGTGCGTATACATAGATGCGTGACACGTGTGAGTGAGTGTAATCTCCAACCAATTAGTCAATGCTCACAGGGACATAGTTGCCGTTGGTTATAGCATGGTGGTTTGATTGGGATCTTGGTAATGGAGAGGTTATGGACCAGCATGAAAAGCTTATGCACTCACCTTGCTTTTGGCATGAGTGAGCTGGTGGTGGGCGTTGAAAGGAGGAGATATGTGAAGCAATGCTACCTGCAACAACACAATGTGCATGACGTCACCTTCTGTATTTCAACACAAACGCTGCACTGTGTTGCACCCGAAGGAAGTTTAAGGGGCAACTCTCTCTATTTAGTACAGAGAGTACGGCCTCTGGGACTTGGCAACAGAGCACCAAGAAAGGAAAGAAAGTAACCAGCAAAGCTTTTTATTTCCTTATTCCAAATGACTTTGTGAATCACAACAAAGAGAAAAATCACACTGGCTCGGTTGTTGTACAGAATAAGAAAGACCATGTGTTTTATTTAGAATATAGAGATCCAGGAAAAAAGAAACAGACTAAAATATTAAGATTTGCTGAACTTCAATGGATTGCTCTCATATTCAGAACAGAGCTGAAAGGAGAACAACATCCAAAGAGATAATAGTGAAATCTATGTCAGTGAGAGAGGAAGTTTGAGGGAAGAAAAACTGGTTCCATTTTTCATTGGTGTCGTAAGAGTAAAGACGAGTGACGGGATCAGGGAGTAGCAGTATGTATGTAGTGTGTACATGCATATATCTGTGTGTGTGTGTATATACATGTATGTATGTATGCATGTATGTATGTATGTATGTATGTATGTATGTATGCATGCGTGTGTGTGTGTGTGTGTATATATATATATATATATATATACTTTATTGAAAAGCAGCAGAAATATCACAAAAACTGTTACTCAGAGTTTCACGTTCCTGTTCGCTGGACAGTTTTGTTTCACATTTATATGCTTACTCCAGTGTGTGTGTATATATATATATATATATATATATATATATACACACACACACACACATATATATATATATATATATATAGGCACAGGAGTGGGTGTGTGGCAAGTAGCTTGCTTACTAACCTCCTCCTGGCTTGTGAAAGTTATGTCCCCTAAATGATTCTGTAAACTATGAAACAAATGGTAGTTTGAAGGAGAAAGGTCGGCAGAATAAGGTGGATGAGGAATTTTTTCCCAACCAAGCTCTTTGATCTTCTGTGATGTGATCTTTGCAGTTTGGGGTCGCACATTGTCCTGATGAAACATCACTCCTTTTCAATTCACTAAAGCAGGTCTTTTTCTCTTCGAAGCTTGGTTCAAATGCTCTAATTGCTGACAGTAGACTTGAGCAGTGATTGTTGCATTATGTAGTAACAATTCAAAGTGAATTACTTCTTTGCAATCCCACCAGATAGAGAGAAGAACCTCTCGGGTGAAATGAGTTCGTGACAATGGAGAGAAGAGCAGATGTCAACTCGGGATTTACGGTTGCTTTCGGACAATTCATGAGTCACCCATTTTCCAAGTTTAGGAACCTTTCCAAGTTGTTGAAGATGACGATGAACAGTTGTATGGTTTGAACTAAGGTTTATTGCCAATTCTTCAAATGATAATGCAGGATTTTCTTCAAGTAATGCATCAAGGAGCTTATCATCAAATTCAACTGGACGTCCTGTTCGATCTTCATCTTCAAGGCTGGAATCTCCACTTCTGAACTTTGCAAACCATCTTCTGCAAGTTCTTTCATTCAAGCATTCTTTCCCATAAACTGAGTGCATGTTTCGAGTCGCTTCGGCTGCAGAATTTCTTTTTTTTATACTCATAAAGCATTATGTGCCTTAAATGCTCTTTGGATACTTCCATGTTATAAAGGGTTTTAATCAAAGAAATTTTAATTCTATTATTCTGTAAAATGATATATAATTAGTTTAAATGTACACAAATGCATAAAAATAATTTTTAATTCCATTAGACATTCTAAAATACTATTAAATTTCATTCAATTTTAAAAAAGATAACACCGGACAGAACTTATGGGATGACCTGATAAAATTGAACAATGACATACATACATACATACATACATATGTGCATATGTAAATATATATACATATACAATATACATACACATGCATATGCACCTACATAAACATGCATACATGCATACATACACAAATATATGCATACATACACACACACACGTACATACACACATACATACATACACACATGCACAATTACATACATACATACATACATACATACATAAATGTATAATATAAAGATCCAGCTTCATGATGATGATGATGATGATGATGATGATGATGATGCTCAGGTAATATGGAGTAGTATGCATTGCATAGCATTGTTTCATTTACTTTGTTGAAATACCTGTAAGCTAACGAATCTAATTAATTATGCAGTTCATGTTGTTTTCTGATCTTCTACTCTCCCACCCACCCCTCCATCAATCAACTTCATTTCACTGCTGCTGCTGCTGCTGCTTTTCTAAGATCCTCCCACTCTCAATCTTTGACACTCCCACTGCTGTTGTTATTTCATTATCCTCCTACTCTCAAAGCCTTATCACTCCTACTACTGCTACAGCTATTTGATGATCCTCCCACTTTCAGCCCCACCGCTGGAGCTATTCCTTGATCCTCCCACTGTCAACTTCATGACACTCCCACTGCAGTGGCTATTACATTAACTTCCCATTAACTAACCTCCTCAGGACAAATATTGTTCTGGCTATTCTCTTACCCTCCCACTGTCAACTTTCGACACTCCTTCTGCAGTGGCTCTTACATTAACCTCCCATTGTCAAGCCCTCAACATTTCTACTGTCACAGCTTTTAAATTAATCTTTCATTTTCGAAGAATTCACAAATATTAGAGAATTATACAATAATTTACCTTTGGAAGGTTATCACTAAGAACTCTAACGCTTTCAATAACATTCTCTCCATCCGGATGTTGCTTGGCAGCAAATGACCACATTCTTTCCCACGTCTCTTCTTTCAGTGGTAAACCATTTTGGTTGACCCAAAAGAAACAGCCGGCATTATGCTTTAATTTATCATTGTGTTTGTGTTGCCTTAAAGGTAAAGTTGCCTTACGAACTGACATTCAGCCAATTGCTCGACTTATCTGTTAGGTACAGCATCAAGGAATTCTTGTTTTTCTTTTATATGACAAGATTATAAAAACTAGCATTATATAAAAAAAAAAATGAAAAAGAAAAAGGAAACATTGAAATACACATTGATTTATGATTTGTTTGCAAGTTTATCACAAGTGATAATCCTTTAATTGAAATTCCAAAATATGAAAAAACTGCCAGTACATGAATCGTGTTAGCCATCTGGTTCACCAGTCCTCAGTCAAATCGTCCAACCCATGCTAGCATGGAGAGCGGACGTTAAACGATGATGATGATGATGATGATGAAGAAAAACCCTCACCCCACTTCCCACCACCACCACCACCACCACCACCACCACCACCACAAATGATGACAAATATCTGTCAAATGTAAATAATGTAAATAATGTACATAATTCCTCATCTCTTAAATATAGAACTGTATTAGATATATAGTTATTCTGAATCTTTACAGAATATGTGTAACAAGTGAGATGTAATAAGTAATTTCTGAATTACTGAAATAAATTGATGTTACAAAGTCTATAATTATTGCCTCTTCTTAATCATGTAATGCCTGTTTTGGATGCTGGAATTGTACAGATTTATTCAGAGAGAAAGGATTTGGAAGAAAGCACACACATTTGTGTGTTGTGGACAACTGTTTGTTTACATGGAATGTCTTTTGGTAGTCTTCCACTAAATGTGTGAAAGGAAATGTAAAGGGTTCCAGGCTCACAAGAAAGAAGTTTGTGTGTGTGTGTGTGTGTGTGTGAAAATTAAGTCTCAGTGAAGTTTGAAGCTGGCAGAAAGAAGCTGACAAAAGGTGATGGAAGTAAACTGTCTCTTAGTCACAGAATGAAGGAGCTGTTTTTTTTTTTTACAGGTGTCTTGGGAATATACCTGTGTCAAAGCCAAATTAGGTCACTGAAATTAGAATTGAATGTTTAACCTAAGATGATGTGGGAATTTGATGGGTTAAACAAATACAATTTTTTAAGTGCAGAAATAGAGAAAAAAAATGAAGCAAATGTGAAGATTCAGAAGAGTGAGATTGGGGTGGGGAGTGAGGGTGTTCATTTCCACATTTCGCTGAATCACTCTTAAATATAGATCTAGCGGCAAAGGTGATCCAAGATGACTTCTAGCTCATTTCAACCACCTGCAGGAGGTTGCTGGAAATGCAGCTTCTTGAAAGTGAATTGAAGCTGATTGACAGCTTTTGTTATTCTATGAGGAAGCATTCGGCTAGGTTTTGTTTTCTTGGACTTACAATGCTGGGCAGATATCAAAGGAGCTACCTCTATCCCTTTCCAAAACATGCTGTGACAAGAACTACAGGACCATCACTTCCCGAAGTGGTCTTATGAAGCACTTGTTCACCATCTCAAGTATTTGTGTCACTAAGTACTAATGCTAGTTAGCTATTGACTCCATGCTGGGTTCATACACACACACACACACACACACACACACACACACACACACACACACACACACACACATGCACACACATAAACACTGGTCATACACATCCATACACACAAACACCAAACATACACATCCAAATACCTACACATGCTTACATATCAGTATATATACACACATGAATACGTGTGCACATACGGGGCTTAACAAAGGGTTTACTCTTTATAGACTGAACTATTTATTTTACACATACAAAATTATGCTAGGACACACACACGCACACACAAATTTCCCATGCACCCGTAAAGATGCAGCGCATGTTACTCTGTAAGGCCTTTGCCAGTCGCCCACCAGCAACTACTAGGGGGCCCACCCACAACTACAAGGGGCCCACCCACAACTACTAGGGGGCGCCCACCCGCAACTAAAAGGGGCCCAGCTGCAACTACTAGGGGGCCCACCCGCAACTACAAGAGGGCCCACCCACAACTACAAAGGGGCCCACTTGCAACTACAAGGGGTCCCACCCGCAACTAGTAGGGGGCCCACCTGCAATTACTAGGGGGCGCACCTGCAACTACCAGGGTGCCCATCCGCAACTACAAGGGATCCCACCCGCAACTACTAGAGGACCCACCCACAACTACAAGAGGGCCCACCTGCAACTACAAGGGGTCCCACCCGCAACTACTAGGGTGCCCATCCGCAACTACTAGGGTGCCCATCCGCAACTACAAGGGGTCCCACCCGCAACTACTAGGGTGCCCATCCGCAACTACTAGGGTGCCCATCCGCAACTACAAGGGGTCCCACCCGCAACTACTAGGAAGCCCACCCGCAACTACAATGCTATCGCTTATTTTTTTTTTGTGTTAAAAGTATTCTTTACAACTGTCTACAAACACAGCCAGGCTGAAATGATTAATGCATTCTTCCAGGAGTGAATAAAGAATTCTCAAACTTGAGGGGATGGGCCCCTTGGATACTAACATGTGTCCCCATATATAGATTCTAATGGCGCAGGGGCCCATTTGCTATCGGGCAAGCTGGCCAGTCCGCCTCTGGTTCTAGTGCACCCGAGCACTGTATACAATTAGTTCAGTATCATATTATTATATACATATACATACACAAATACATTTACAATTAAAGATCTATATATAAAAAGATAAACAAAACAAAACAAAAACTCCAACTCCTCTCCCTTTCTTCCTTGTTAACTCGTGATAATGTTTTTAAGAAACGGAATGTAACATGTCTCACCACAGAATAGGCACAAAAGCTACGCACTTAGGGTGAAGAGAAGAGAGAGAGAGACGGAGAGAGAGAGAGAGAGAGAGAGAGAGAGAGAGAGAGAGAGAGAGAGAGAGAGAGAGAGAGAGATAGAGAGAGATAGATAGATAGAGAGAGAGAGAGAGAGAGAGAGAGAGACACACACACACACAGGGAAAGAGAGAGAGAGATAGTAGGAGTAGGAAAACATCTTATAATATTCTTTTCTACTCTAGGCACAAGGCCCGACATTTTTTTTGGGGGGGAGGTCAGTCGATTAGATCGATTCCAGTACGCAACTGGTACGTAATTTATCGACCCCGAAAGGATGAAAGGCAAAGTCGACCTCGGTGGAATTGGAACTCAGAACGTAAAGACAGATGAAATACCACTAAGCATTTCGCCCGCTTAGCATTTTCTTTTTCCACATTAAATTCCGCTACAATTGAAATCTACACCGTTTAAAAAGTATACGAAAACAAAATTTCATTAACCCATTTTCCCAAAAGATGCAATAAAGTCAACTCATGTGAATTACCAAAAATTCCTCTCCCTACCCATGAAAAATAGTTTTTCACAACAGGTTCCAGTATAAACAGAATGTACACCTTCTGAAAGGTATTTGAAGAAAATGTCACTATAAATATTCACTGAAAGTTATGAGGAAATAAAATTGCAGGTGAGAGGTGGGCACACCTGTATAGGTATGTCGATAACTTATCAAACTCCCTCAGGTAAATTTTTTAATGAAATTAAAATGCGAAATTAATAAAAAATTTCCAGATTTAAAATCAATAATTCTCTGCTTCTTTTGTATTATTACTATATTTTAATAAGAAATATTTAAAGAAATTTATGGAAAATACTTAACGAAATTGATAAAGAACAATAAAAATTCAATCATATTATATCGATGTAGTTGGAATATTTAATGGGAAATCTGTGTTTGGTGAAAGCTAGTTATTGTATCGGTATTTGGTTGGCAATTAGTGAGTTTTTAACCTTAATTTACCGACGTTCTTCCAAATTCAATTCCTTAATAATTCAGCACGCTTAATGCTCAAAATCATTTGGATAGCTATACAGGTCCCCACCCACCACAGGTGTCAATACTGACCGTTCTACTGACCCCCTGGTCTAGGCGATAAAGATCGAACCCCTTCCTGATATGTGAAAGGTTCTTATTTAAAATTAAATTGACCTGAACATAAAATGTTTTCTACATGATTTCTTCCATAGCAACTAAATTTTTTAAAAAACCCTTCCCCCCGGGGGATTTTTTAAGGGAGTGGACAGTGAATTATATCGACCAGTATTTCGAAGGCGATTATAATTTTATCGCAAAAAGAAAAGGAAAATAAAAATTCTTCTTTTAAATAATACTTATTTAAAACTGTCTGGGAAGTCGTCAACAAGTGAGATTCGAAACCAGAACGAAGAATGAATCTCTTATTAAAAGGATACAATAGTTTCACAGTGAGAGTAGAAAATCCAGCATTCGGAGAGGTTTTGCTCGCGTCTTGCTTCTTTCAAGTCACATCAAATTAGAACAAAAAAGGAGAAAGAAAAATGAAAGAATTGAAGATAAGAAAAACACCGCAGCGGGACAAATGGATCGTTTTGAGAAGAGAGAAAACACTGAAAGAGAAGAGAAAGTGAAAGAAAGACGGGCGGGCGTGCGTGCGTGCGTACGTGTGTGTGTGTGTGTGTGTGTGTGTGTGTGTGTGTGGCTGTGTTGCTATTGACAACACCCCCCCTCTCTCTCTCTGTCTAAATTGTGTACTAGACAACACATGTATTCCATTATAACGTCATTTAATTGTTTCTCCCTCTCTCTCTCTCTCTCTCTCTCTCTCTGTTTGTTCATTGTTAAGCATTTATGTAATTTCTGATATCTTAATGGATGCTGAAAGATTAAAAATTAAATCATTGAAACTATTTTCTTGTGTTTTGCTTTTTAATTACTTTTTCAATAATTCTCTCGGTGCAGAATAACAACTTTCTTGAGTAGTGGTTTCAAGAGTTACTTCCCTTACATCCTAAGCGTAGAATATTTGCTGTTGTTGGTTGACTTCCTTCCGGGACAGAGAGGAAGAGATAGATAGATAGATAGAAAGAAAGAAAACAGAGGGGAGAGAGAGAGAAGGAGAGAGAGAGAGAGAGAGAAGGAGAGAGAGAAGGAGAGAGAGAGAGAGAGAGAGAAGGAGAGAGAGAGAGAGAGAGAGAGACAGACACAGAGAGAGAGAGAGACAGACAGAGAGAGAGAGACAGAGAAGATACTGCAGTGAAAGAGGTAATTCCTTGATCAGTCAATTTCTTTATTAACCATATAAGGTTGAGAAAAAGAGGGGACGATACGAGGACAGACAAAACAAACATTGGGGTGAGGGGATCGAATGGGACGAGACGTATGAATAAACGAAAAAGTGGGAAACGAAAAAGTCGATTAACCCGAGACTGGAGATTAACACGCCCGTTGCAATTCCTTTCACTCTCGTCTTCCATACGACCTCTTTCGCAACAGCAACTACCGAGAGAAAACAGACTCGCTCCTTCCTATTCAGGGAGGGCGACAGAATGATCTTAATTACAGTTTCACTGTCCTGCTCGCATCTTGCACAAACCGGCGAAGGCGCACATCCGTGTCTAAAGAGCTTATCTCGAACCGGTGAAGCTCCTTTGTAACATTGCCAGGGCAGGGACTTCTGGTAATTATCCATAGGCCCCGGCCCGAATGTTATTTGGAATAGGTTGGCAAGTTGATCTTCGCCGAAGCCTAGGGTTTCTCCCAGGACGTCGAGGTAGTCCTGGGAGAGAAGCACGAGTACCTGATGGTACTCTGCATGCCACGCGCCCAACCTCGGCCTACGCTTGATCCATGGGTCCAGTTCGGTAAACGATGTGAACTGTGGAAATAACAGCTTGACGAACGGAGACCACACCTGCTCATTGTCCAGATCAAGCTAGAGGTGCCTAAGCCTCCGCGCATGTCTGCGCATTTTTAGCCACGGCATCCCCAGCCCACTCTTCAGCGGCTTTTGGCAGCAGATAGAGCGCCCTACAAAAGGTCTGCTACCCCTCAACAAGAAGCGAAAGAGCATGCGCTTCAATTTATTCAGCCACGAATCGGGGCAAGGCACGACGGTCAGGCGGTAGGTGATTACAGAAGCGATAAACACCTCTGCAACCTCCGCCCTCTTGATCAGTCATGGGAAAATTGCGGCCTGCAGGACTTTTTGAATGGTGAGCCAAATGACAAATCTCATTGACATTTTTTTCGTATTGCGGTCTGCTGATAATGGTCCCTGTGTCATGCGATCCGCTTTTCGAAAAAAGGTTATCCATGTCTCGCGCGATTGCATCAAGCAACCATATTAATTTTTATTGAGTGATGGAAGGATATTGGTGTGTTCATTTTATTTTCGCTTCGCTTCATGCTTTTGCTTGATTGGGCTGGGGTCATCTCAGGTTAGTGGTCCCAGGTCCACCAGTGCTCGGCATCGCTGATGGTCACGTGCTAGCTCCTCTGCATCCGTCAAAGTGACATCCAGCCTCCGGAGATCTCTGTTAATCACGTCTAGCAATGATCACCACCTCTTCACCGCCTCCATCGACCTCAACGCAGCTTTCGACACAGTCGACCACACATTCCTCCGGGAAATTCTCAAGCTTGTCGGTTCGCCTCTCAAGGTCACCGTCCTGTTCCAACAGTTCTATAACAGTGCCGAGGGCTGCGTGCGGATGAACGGGAAAACTCTGGTTCCCCATCAACAGCGGGATAAGACGGAGCTGCGTGGCCGATCTTGACCACTTCAGCTGTGTTATCGATTATCTGACGACCAAAATTTGTGAGCGAGTCTTTGGCGTTACCTTCAACAACTACCGCTTTACTGACCTGAAGTATGTGGACACTACCACCTTATTCAGCAACTCGATCGACCAGCTCAGGGATGCACAGAGAAGGATCAGCAAAGCTTGGCCTTCAGGTGAATTGGGCCAAGACCAAGCTGATGCACGTCGGAGATGGCCATTTTGTTTTGCAATTTATATTTTATTCTTCATTAAAACAATTTCTTTTTTAATTAGCTTTCTAAACATCAAAGAAAATCTTCAAGCAATGAGACTTCATTCCCCAGTTCATATTCCTCCAAAAATCGACAGCCTGCGAACGCTGTTGAAAAGAGATAACGTCCACCCAGCCAGCTGTATTTTAGATCCGGTTTCGATCCAAACAACATTCATTTCTCTGGATTTTCGTTCAGTTTTGTGGAAAAACGTTGAAGTTTTCCTGCGAATAAGAAATATTTGGATGAAGGGTTCTACAATATTTAAACTAAGTAAAGCAGCGAGCTGGCAGAAGCGTTAGTACGCCGGTCGAAATGCTTAGCGGTATTTCGTCTGTCTTTACAGCAGTGCAAGGAAATGCATTGTGACTAGCGGTGTATAACAACACCGGATAGTGCGGTCGATACAATGGCTGTGATGTATCTGAATTAAGTTAGAATGAACATATTCAATGCATTAAGCTGCCTACTGTTGCTTTTAATATCGGAATAAGAGACACAACTCCAATTATGTTCTAGAGTTATTGAACCTCCTTAGCGAAATATTTACTTTAAATTTCTTGGTAAAGAATACTCAGAGAACCATTAAGCAGATTTGTAATAATGATATTACACTTAGACGTGAAGAAAGACAATTAATTGTGAGAGTCGTTTGTGTGGTGGGCAGAATGTATCGCAGTATGTGTTCCATCTGTCTTTTCCCAGAATTCCATCATTTCAGGGTCGATAAAAAGTAGCAATCCAATGCGATGGATCGGCGGAAATAACAGCGTGCCTTGCAATATCTGTTGAAGCCCTTTGCGTTTTGACAGCAACGTCTGTGACGAGGCGGCAATGTCAGGCAACAACGGTGGCATAGAACAGGGGGAATGTTGCATGCATGGACAACCACTAGTCTTCTACAAAACAGAGGAAAAAGAAGCCCAGACGGTGCTTCTTATCGACAGCCAAATAACCACTAAAAAAAAAAAGGAAAAAATTCTAAAGGGTTAATAAATAAATCATGACACCCGTGAGAAGGGTTTAGCAGTTGATCGACGGTCTTTCGGAATAGCCATCACTACATCATGGAGATGAGAAAGAGCAAGGAATTGTGTGGTTGTTTAATAGTTTATCCATTAATACTTTAGCAAATAAAAAAATTGCCTGTCGATATCAGGAAAGTAAACAAACAAACAAACAAACAATCAAAAAAGATAATCCTTGCGCAGGTTTGTACCTGCACGTGCCAAGTCGAGTCTAAAGCTTCGTCGTATTACACTCTAGAAGCTTTAATTAATAATTCAAACAAGTTACATACGAAAAGCGTTTATTCATCAGAATATATTTTCTCGTCTGTTACCATCGTTGTGCCAGAAGTTCAATTCCACACTTATACAGTTTGACTGATATTCTATTTTATCGACTCCGAAAGGATGATAGGCAAAGTTAACCTCGGCAAGATTCTAGCCGGATGAAATGCCGCTCAACATTTTGTCCGGTGTGCTAACGATTCTGCTGGCCCATTGCCTTCAATAATAGTTTCTGATTTAGGCACAAGGCCAGTAATTTTTCGAGGGATCAAGAGAAGAGGTTAGTCTATATTATCGACCTTTAGCGATGACAGAAACTTTATGTTATCCACCCTGGAGGAATGCTGACCAAAGTACTCAACTGCAAAAATGTTTAACATCCTCATTTGAGTAGAGATAATCTAAGAGAAGAAGATACTCAATAGAGAGTTATGCTGATGACGGTGGTCATACTGATGATGATGATGATGATGATGATGATGATGATGAAGACGACGACGACGATGATGAAATGAGACAAAACTATTGGATGAAGGCATTTTCTAAGCTCTTTCTCTTTGTGGAATCTCCGATAGTTAAGTATGATATGCACCACCAGGTGGCGGTTACCTCAGTGTGGCAAATGAACTGCCCAATACATAAGATGAATATAGATTGTTTGCCAACATAACATGGCAGTCCTGGTTTAGGACGAATGTTGCTGTAATTTAGCCCCAGGAGACATCATCTCCAGCTGGCTATACGACACGATCTGTGTCCTTATATTTTCGAACAGATCGTGTCGTATAGCCAGCTGGAGACGATGTCTCCTGGGGCTAAATTACAGCAACATTCGTCCTAAACCAGGACTGCCATGTTATGCTGGCAAACAATATTTACTCCAAAGTACTCTTGCTGAATATTTCTCGTTGTGAGATTTAAAAATAGTAATTTTCTAATAAGATGAATAGTTGAACATTAGTAATTTCTCTCCCACACCCACACCCCAACGTACACTATAATCGCTGCTCACTGCAATGAATTGCACGAATAAACTTACATGTGGTCGCTCGGCCTTTATTAGAAATATCAGTCACATTTCCTTAAATCGCACCTTATTCGACCGGGTGCGTAGCTCAGTGATGGGCGGGGTGGGAGTGTCTCTAGGTCGAATCATTACTTCGGTACGATGGACATGGGACAAGAATGTTGCAGGAAAGAATCGTAAGGCGGATTCTTCGAGCCAAGCCAACCAGGAAGGGACCCAGGGGTAGACCAAGAACGAAATGGTGGGATAATGTTCATAATCTCAGCTGGTCCCGTTTGGGAAACCAACAGGAAAGTGTAACGATGGTTGCTTTGGATAAGATCCTATGGACGAAACAGCTGAGAGCTTTACTTCTTCGCCTCTCCTACGAATAATGGGCGGAGAAGATGGATGGATGCCTGAAACAAGGAAGGACACATTGAATGACGTAGTGCAAGGTATACTGTCTGAAAATAAGATGGGATGGTCATGACTGGAATGCTATTGACCATGAGACTATTCGATCTGGGTTGAAATGGGGATATATGTACAAGGAGTGTGTATAAAAAGTAGAGGATGATGAACTCAGTTACTTTTTCAGGACGTAACAACTCTACCTGATGCGTGTCTTGGCGTCTGCTGGCTCCGACAGATAAGTACTCGTATAGAAGCCCCACCCCAGTCCAGGGTTAGAGATCCATCCAGCTATGGGCAAAAGTCTGCAACCTTGTGTGATAAACTAAGAGAGTGAATCTTATAATAAATCTGGAACACAGCCTTGAAAACAGTTTGGTGTTCAGCTTGAGGCTCTTCTAGCAAATCCTGCCGCCAAACTTGTAAAAAATGTGTTGCTTTAAATCCCTCTGGGTCTCAACAGTGAGGTCAAGAGGTGACGACAACTCATGATCTCTATACATGAGGCCGAACTTGGGCGTTACAGTGCTATTATGAAATGTAACATTCACTGCAGGCACTTTAAGTTTAAATCCTAATTGATCACTGATGCATAACATCGTGGTTTCTCGAGATAGTTTAAAATCTAAAGCTTCTTTTCTAATTTCATGTAAACGGTTTTTCTTGAGTTGTTTCAATGAAGAATTTAGATATTGTACTTTATTTATTGTGCTCTATTTTACTCTAGGTATTGAATAACGTTCTCTTTTACTACTTCAGGGTGCAACATTCCAGTCTTACATGAATCTCATTTCAGCTGGCTTCAATTGATATTATCTGATATGGCACCATGTCTAGTGATACAGATTCGCAACTAAAGGTAAAAATCTCACAATCTGGTATGGTAAACCTAGGGAGTTAATCTTATAAAAATTGGGAATAGAACACCAAAGGGAGTTTGGTGTCAACTGGACACTCTTATAGCAAATCCTACAGCCAAACTAGTGCCAAATATGTTGTTCTACACACCTTTGGATTACAGTAGAGAGGTTAAGAGTCTGTGATTCTGGTGTTTAGGCAACCCTGGATCGCCATACATCCAACTCAAGCTTGTGTTCGAAAGAGGATATTCCAGTGTCATCAGGGGAAAATAGCAGCAACAACATGGACGGTGAATTGCCTCATTCTCCTTTGTAGAGCTGCAGCTCAAATCCTGACTGATCCGTGTTCCGAAACTCCATTGTCTCTCGTGACAGATAGACGGACACCAAAGAAGATTTACAGAATCAGTTAAAGTGCCTCGACCACAGACGAACACGATGTAGAATTGTAAGCGATACGAACCGTCAATCTCCCTTGGCTGGTCGTCTGTTTCTGCGTCGGCGGCCATTTTTGTTTCATACAACATATAGCATTCAATAATGTCCAGTCAAATGATGAAAATCTTGCATTATTGACCGATGTTCGGTTTGAATATCGGTCAGCAAGTGTGTAATGGACCATGTATACAGCTTGCTTAAAACCAGACGAAGTTTTAATCAAATAACTTCGCGAAGTAGATTAAGTAAGTGACGTCAGCTGTGTTTAAAATTTTCGTCTAATATCTGGTTAGATCTGATAAAAGAAACAAATAATGGTTTCGTTTAAATGATTAATAGACAGCAGTAGCTTAGTAATCGAATGTTCATTTAGATACAGCTACCGATATATGTGTGTGTGCGTGTGCACGCGCATATGTGTATGTATTATCGTGTTTCCATTTTCTGTTTATATTATTTAAATTTTTAGAAGAAACAAGTCTCTAGATGACAGGGAAATATGGTTTTCCTGTTTAGATTCAGGTCAGCTCCAATTGGGAAGGTTCTAGGATCAAATTCAAACCACTTCTGACCATTCTATCATATATATCTAGGAGTGTGTTATCTAATGCAGCCTTCCTGATTTTTTTAAACATTAGGATGTGCTTTGGGAGAGATTTGGTTCCTATTTCTAGCAGATCAAACGACTTCGGAGAAGCTCTTCTTTCTGGTTCTACAGCATATACGTCATGGAATCACACTATACTTAAAAAAGAAAGACGAAAGCTACAGCTTGTTTTTTTGGCTCCTTTATCCGAATCGACTCTGTTGCCAGCTTTTGGACTAGACCTTTAATCCCCACCCCATGTCTTGTGTTTAGGTAATTCACGAATTTTCTTGTTTTCCCCGTGTGTAGCTGCTTGTCACCCTGCTGCATAATTTGCAGTTGTTTGTATCAGTCGTATAAAGTGTGTATTGCTCTAGTATTTTTCATTTAATATCGAAATCGTTGATGTGTCCTTTTAAGTTCCAAATGTTGTTTGACAAAGTTGTTGCGTTCTTCTTTTTAACAAGGATGAAAGATGAAGAAAGATGAAGGTAACGTTGTTTGAATTTATCCCTGTTATTTTTATGTAGTTTGAACATGCCTCTGATATTTTTACGCTCAGAGGTGACGTTTGCTTCATAGACTTCGCTTCGGCATTACGCAATTGAATGAGTAGGCATGCATCGGTGTTTCTGCACGTGAACATTACCTAATATGATATTGTGCGATTGTGTTGTGATGTATTTCGTGTTGGACATATAATGTAACTAATTTTTAAGTGGTATCTGATGAAGAATTTTCTGTCTTGGTGTTAAATTGAGAAATATTTATCTTTTAAGTCTAGAAATGTTTTTGTAACATCATGTTTACAAGGAGTAGAAACTATAAAATGTTGCGGGGTCTAGTCTTATGTAGTATAGACGAATGTAAATAATTTTTTGCTAAATCAATTCTGCAAAAGGAAACTGGCTTATCGAAGATTTTTGTTTGAAGAACATTTAGAGTTTCTTCTACTAAAGTTACTAATTACATTTCTAAAGACTGAAGATAGAGAATAGGAACCAATGTTAATGAGTATCTCTTCGAGTTTACTGTGCGCTTTGTAAGTGTGTAAGTCGAGGGTAACATTTAAGATGTTTGCAAAACTACGATAATGGTCATTTTTGGATCGAAATTCTTGAATGTGTTAACGAATTTTCCGAACGTTTTCTAATATAGGCCTACTGGCGTGAGAAGAAGCGGTAAGTCTGTCGACTCCATATATTCCTTTGGTGGCTGTAGCGAATTTCGTGGTTAGTACGCCTTGTGTGCGAAGACCAACGACATTCCAACTATTTGTTCTCTTAAACGATTACATCAATTGAACCTGTTGGATCTGATTTTTTGTCTTAGGTAGAATTTTTATTGAAAAGTAGTCTTTCTTGAATGCATACCATTTGATATGTCTATGTTATCTAGGCTATTGTATCTTCTGTCGAAATGTGGGGTGCCAACGAGAAAAGGTTGAAAGATCGAACGATAAAAATCAGCAATGGCAAACTGGGTGAACGTGGAATCATGCTTATTATTAATATGAAAACCAATCCTTGGTTTTCATTGTTGGTGCCTGCTTGTCTTCCTAATGCTATTGTTACTTTTACTTAATATTTTCTTACTAATTTGTTCAATCTCTGTTTTAGCTGAATTAATTAGCCTACATTTTGAGTTGTACGTCTTGCACAAAGCGATTTTCTAATATCACTTCCTGATCTCTATTTTTTGGCTCATTATTTACGTTGTTTGTTGTTGTTGTTGTTGTTGTTGTTGTTGTTGTTGTTGTTGTTATTATTATTATTATTATTATTATTATTATTATTATTATTATTATTATTATTATTATCATCATTATTATTATTATTATTATTATTATTATTATTATTATTATTATTATTATTATTATTATTATTATTATTATTATTATTATTATTATTATTATTATCTGTGCGCTAATTTTTCATTAATTGGTAGCGATAATTTTTATAAGTAATTGAGTATATATTGTTATTGTTTATTTCGTATAGTTTATTGGTTTTATCGAAGAAAATAAAAATCTATTTAGATTTCTTGAAACTTCAATATCAGAGTTAAGCTTATTTTGTATGTTAACAACCGGCGGCATTTCTGTATGTGAGACAAAGATTGTTCTTCCAGAAAGATTCTGCCTGCTTTAAACAGCCTCTCAGCTCCCTCAGGTTCATTCGGCGCCAGTTTGTGACATTGTCGGTCTGGACATAAAAAGGTGCACAAAACACAAAGTTTAGTGGCTGTGTGGTAAGTAGCTTGCTTACCAACCACATGGTTCCGGGTTCTGTCCCACTGCGTGACACCTTGGGCAAGTGTCTTCTACTATAGCCTCGGGCCGACCAAAGCCTTGTGAGTGTATTTGGTACACGGAAACTGAAAGAAGCCCGTCGTATATATGTATATATATATGTATGTGTGTCTGTGTTTGTCCCCCCACCATCGCTTGACAACCGATGCTGGTGTGTTTACGTCCCCGTAACTTAGCGGTTCGGCAAAAGAGACCGATAGAATAAGTACTAGGCTTTCAAAGAATAAGTCCTGGGGTCGATTTGTTCGACTAAAGGCGGTGCTCCAGCATGGCCGCAGTCAAATGACTGAAACAAGTAAAAGAGTAAAAGCGTAAACAGGATTTCGTGGAGACGACGAGGCAGCCAGTTCTCATCACGCCAGTAAGAATACTTCACATAGAAAATGTTCGTTAGTAAATTCAAGAATTTCATAACCACCCATAGCACTATTTTAAAGTTTTCTTGGTATCAACCTCAGCTTGCACAGGAAAAATTGCTACCCAAACAATAAGCCAAACGAGAAAATCATATTAACACAAATTCCAGTCATCTATGTATGGTCTTTATAGTAGAAGAATGTCCAACTTTTCTTCAAAGAAATCTTCGACGAAGTAGCTCCCTACTTCAATAGTGACTTAGTAAAAAACGGTTCCAGAAATAGAATTACTTACACTACCAATCGTCCCCCCCCACCCACGTCATCCTACAACTGCGAATAAACTTCGCAAAATTATAGGGTTCCCTCCTTTGTTTAATCCTTAACAACAACAACAACAACAACAACAACAACAATAATAATAATAATAATGATGGTTTCAAATTTTGGCACAAGGACAGCATTTTGCGGGGAGGAGATGAGTCGACCCCAGTGTTCAACAATAATGATAATGGATTTTTGTAATGAAGAAATAAAGCCTCAGGTTTTTGTGGTCGGACTTGATGGAATCGATGTCATGAGTCAACTGAACGACTCCCGACGGACGAAGACACGCAAAACTGACCTCGG
>NC_142938.1:81040807-81045807 GCF_046866305.1 Octopus bimaculoides | reverse complement strand
TATCATTAATTCTTTTTATCTCAGGTTTTGTTGGAACTCCTGGGGTCTTGCATGCGTAGCGGGCTTGTTGCCTGCAGCCTACGGTACCATGCTATCTGTTTTTTGAACTATCTATTACTCTCCTGATTAATCTGTCCGTGCCACGGAGGCAAACCTGGAGGGCTGCCAGAAACGTTAGCGCGCTAGACAAATTGTTTAACGGTATTCCGCTTGTCGCTACGTTCTGAGTTCAAATTCCGCCGAAGTCGACTTTGCCTTTCACCCTTTCAGGGTCGATAAATTAAGTACCAGTGAAGTACTGGGGGGGGGGTCTATGTGATCGACTAGTGCCCCTCCCCATAAAAATCCAGGCCTCGTGCCTATAGTACAAAGGATTATTATTATTATTATTATTATTATTATTATTATTATTATTATTATTATTATTATTATTATTATTCAGGCGGCGAGCTGGCAGAATCTTTAGCACGCCGTGCAAAATACTTAACGGTGTTTCGTCCGTCTTTACGTTCTGAGTTCAAATTCCACCGAGGTCGACTTTTCCTTTCCTCATTTCGGGGTCGATAAAATAAGTACCAATTAAGCACTGGGGTTGATGTAATCGAGTTAGCTTGTCCCCTAAAATTTCAGTCCTTGTGCCTACAGCAGAAGGAATCATTAAGGCAGCGATCCGGAAAACAGAAAAGTATCATTAGCATTATTATTTCCAGCTTCTTGCTTTCTGAGTTCAAATTCTGTCGTGGTCAACATTGCATTTCATCTCTCCGGGGTTGATAAAATAAAGTACTGATCACATACTGGGTTCTATGCAATCAACTAACCCCATTTCCCTAAAAGTCGTTGGCCTTGTGCCAACATTTGAAAGAATTACAAAAGCGGCGTGCTGGCAGACTTGTTAGCGTGTCGCCAAAATGCTAAGCGGTATTTCTTCCGGCTTTTTACGTTTTCGGGTGAAACTTTGCCTTTCCTTCCACTGATATCGATAAAATTACCAGTTAAGGACTTGTGTCGAAATAATTATCCCCTAAATATTGCCCCCCGCCTCAAACCACTTGCCTTGTGCCTATATTAGTAGCGTCATTCCGAGGTTTTGTTTTTTATCTTCTCAAAGGGGCAAAAAGTTGCTTCTTGCTTTTTCTTGTTTAGCTTCGAAAATTGTTTTACAATTGCGAAAAGATGGAACAATATGGCGCCTTCTGCCTTAAGGTGGAAAAAGGCGGAAAGATAGTAAAAGCTTGTGTGAAGCTTAATCGACAGCATGACAGCCGCCGCAACCACCAACATCATCATCACCATAACCACCACCTGCAAAACCAATGGTGTTAAAGCTTCTGAAATTGTTTGCTTCGAAAAATGTGTTTCGAAATCTTCTAAAACAAAATAATAATAAAAAAAATACAATATGGCGCTCATCGTAGCAGAAGAGGAAGGTGAGTGGGAGGTAAGTGTGGCGGAGAGCTTGTGCAACCGCTGTCATTGTCAATAGTGACACCGTCACCAAGTTTCAGCACCATTGTCACAACAAACAACTGTGCAACGCAACGGCACTAGAAAACTACTAGAACAAACACGAATTCCAATAGCAGCAGCAGCAGCAGCAACAGCGGCCATAACAACGGCAACAGCAGTCATAACAGCAGCAGAGTAAACAATATCATTGATCGTAGTGACACTCGGTATTTGTCACTGAGATATATTGTCTCGTCTGTTTGTCTACAGAATTGTGCACCTACCTTGTGATTCTCTCGCCACTACTTCGGCAACGACAGAGAAGTCTATGCTTCGCTGAAGAGGTCTAACAAAACCGAAATATGTACAGAGTTATTCCCCATATGAACTCATTTATCATCTTTTTTATATTGCTATTAGAGAACAGTATCGTCCTTCATAACAGGATTCAAATCAGTCTTTCACAAGTTCATTGCTTTCTTTTGATGGCGTAATATAGAAGTGTCTGTAACTCGGCACAGAACAAATACCGCAAAAGATTTTGTTCGAAAAGTACCGACTTGGCATATCGGTGAAAAAGTCACACACACACACACACACACACACACACACACACACACACACACACACACACACACACACACACGCACGCACGTCTATTAAGTTTACGTCTATTAAATTTCACTCGCAAGATAAGTCAATTCGAGTGTATATTATATATATATATATATATATATATATGTGTATATATATATATATATATATATATATATATATATATATATATATATATATATATAGGCGCAGCGTGACTGTGTAGTAAGAAGCTTGCTTCCCAACCACATGGTACGGGGTTCAGTCCCACTGCTTGGCACCTTGACCAAGTGTCTTCTCTTATAGCCTTGGGCCGACCAAAGCCTTGTGAGTGGATTTGGTAGACGGAAACTGAAAGAAGCCCGTCGTATATGTATATATGTATATATATTTATGTATATGTCTTTGTGTCTGTGTTCGTCCCCACACCACCACTTGACAACCGATATTGGTGTGTTTACGTCCCCATAACTTAGTGGTCGGCAAAAGAGACCGATAGAATAAGTACAAGAATAAGTCCTGGGGTCGACTTGTTTGTCTAAAACCCTTTCAGGCGGTGCTCCAGCATGGCCGAAGTCAAAAGAATAAAAGAATACCTGTAGACGTTTGTATGCAACCCAATAGAATTGAACTTGAAATTACGCGACTGCGAAACGAACACGTTAATCAGATAATCAGAGAGGTGTGTCTGCAACAGCCTTACTTTGGATCATAGGTTCTCAAAGTGGGCGTTACCGCCCCATCGGTGGGCGTTGAGACGGTCCAGGTGGGCACTGGTGCCTAAGGGGGTGGTAGAGTAAAAGGAGGCGTTGGGAGGAAGGCAGTGAAATGGGGGACGCTATGAATTTATTATAATATTATTATAGTATTGTATACAAATTATATAATATTATATTAAACTAGCAGCTAAGCCCGGTTTCAACATTGCTGGCCTTGTGCGAAAAACTGAAAAAGTATTATATTTCCTAACACTTAACTGTGGCTTGCTACGAGTGGGATGCTCGTCATGTTTTTATTGAAACCTTAGCTAGAGTGTAAATAAGAGAAATATGATGAACTGAAGGTAAACTGACTGGGGTACTTAGACAAGTGTAGGAAGAAGTAGAAAGAGGGAGAAGTGAGCTGGTTGAAGCGGTGGAGCATCAGGAAAAGTTATGAAGAGAGAGTGAGGGAGAGAGAAAGAGAGGAAGAGAGAGAGAGGGAGTTGGAAATAAAGCTGTGGGGTCGATGGAAGGAGAGGAAACTGTCTCTCACATCGCAAACAACGGCTTAACGTCACTAATACAACTACCAGCAAGTTTTTTTTTGTTATTATTATAAATTGATTTCCTATGCAGTTATTTATTTTATTGTTGTGGTTGTTGTTGTTTTTGATGCTGTTAGTGTTGTCGCTGTTGTTGTTATTGTTGTCGCTGTGGCAATAATCCTTGTTGAAGATGTTGCTGTTGTTGTTATAGTTACAATTGTTTCTGCTGTTGTTATTTGATTCTGATTGAGCAGTCCAAGGATTGTTCCAGCCTTGACCATCCCATCTTTTGTGTACATTGTCTGAATCACTTCCCGCTTTTTAAAGATGATTTGAAGGAGAATTGGCTGCTATTTCTAGTAGATCGAGACACTCATTCGATGGCTTGTGTTGTTATCCTATGGTTGTCATTCTGAATTGTTTGGTAACTGACGCTACAATCTTTCTTTCTTTCGTTTCCTTCTTTCTTTCTTCCTTTCTTTCTTTCTCTCTTTCTTTATTTCTTTCTTCCTTTCTTTCTTTCTCTCTTCCTTCCTTTCTTTCTTCGTTTCTTTCTTTCTTTCGTTTCTTTCTTTCTTTCTTCCTTTCTTCCTTTCTTTCGTTTCTTTCTTTCTTTCCCTCCACTACTTTCCCTCCACTACTGCATAACCCTCCACCTCCCTCTCCACCTTAACCTCTCCTCCTTCCCCTCCTCTTCTTCTTACCCCTCTCACTTTACCCCTTTCTTCTCCCTTTCTCTCTCAAACCGATGTTACAGATTATCAAATCCTCTTCTCTTTTGCTTCCTTCCTTCCTCGTTTCTTTTCTTTTTTTCCCTTCCTCTTACCTCTCCCCTCTCCTATTTCCTCCCTTTAGTTTGTCTCTCTCTCTCTCTCTCTCTCTCTCTCTCTCTCTTGTGTCTTTGTCGTCAAATTCTTCGTTTTTCTTTATCCTCTTTCCGCTTCAATTCGTCCTTCCTTCCTTCCTTCCTCGCTTCCTTCCTTCCTCGCTTCCTTCCTTCCTCTCCTTCCTTCCTCCCTCTCTTCCTTCCTCCCTTCCTTCCTTCCTTCCTTCCTTCCTTCCTTCCTTCCTTCCGTCCTTCCTTCCTTCCTTCCTTCCTCCCTCCCTTCCTTCCTTCCTCTCTTCCGTCCTCCCTTCCTTCCTCCCTCCCTTCCTTCCTTCCTTCCTTCCTTCCTTCCTTCCTTCCTCCCTCCCTCCCTCCCTCTCTTCCTTCCTTCCTTCCTTCCTTCCTTCCTTCCTTCCTTCCTTCCTTCCTTCCTCCCTCCCTTCCTTCCTTCCTTCCTTCCTCACTTCCTCTCTTCCTTCCTTCCTTCCTCTCTTCCTTCCTTCCTTCCTTCCTTCCTTCCTTCCTTCCTTCCTTCCTTCCTTCCTTCCTCCCTCCCTTCCTTCCTTCCTTCCTTCCTTCCTTCCTTCCTTCCTTCCTTCCTTCCTTCCTTCCTTCCTTCCTTCCTTCTGTTGATTAAAAAGACGAGAATTGCAAAGACAATTGCATCTCTACGTTGTATTTCTAATTTGAGTATAGCACACACACATACATATACAAATATAAATTCATACATACATATATATATACATATATATATATATATATAAAAACAAAAGTAAAAACAAAATATATATATACACACATACACACGCACACATATGTATGCATTTATATTTGTATATGTATATATGTATCTATGTATATTGTATAAATATACGTCTCTCT
>NC_142938.1:81020807-81035807 GCF_046866305.1 Octopus bimaculoides | reverse complement strand
CCTTTTTGAAGAGCGGTTATAAGCCCCTGGACATTAGGGTCTGACGAGACGTTCTAAAGCTAAGCTAACAATGGGTAACCTTATAGACCGACCACAACTATCTTTATCTAAATACGCCGCTGCTCTCTAACCTAGAGTGTGTTTCTCATTTGGAGTCATGTTTTACTGACGATGTACACACATACGGACGCACCCATACGCACATACACCGCACGCAAGGCTTTGGTCTATGTAAGCGCCACGGGAGGACTGCTGTTAAGCTCCCGGTTCACTAATAGCACGAGTGAGGAGCCTGAGGCAGGTCGTGTGTGAGCGTGTATGTGTCAAATGAAATAAGACAACAAAGCTAAGGTAACGTGATATTCCTCGGACATTTATAAATAGAAGGTTGTCTTACAGCTGTTTCAGGGAAATAAATGATATCCCATCATCAGAGACGAGTTAAAAGAGTTTCAATAGAAGGAATTAATAGAATTCATCTTTTTAGAAGTTATTCTGGAGAGGAAGAGATATAAAAGAAATTAGATATTAATGCAGAAATTATAAAGGGAAAAGAGGAAAATAAAAATACATGTTGGATGTTAAAGTTGGTGTTCCGATATCCAAGGGGTATGTGGGCAGTTCTGTGCGTATTTGGTTGGGAGAAGTAGAAGGTGATGGAAAGCGAGAAAGGAATGGTAGTTATAAAGGAAGGGGAGGTTTGTGTGGTGATGTTAGACTTATTTTGATATTTGAATATGCAGATGTCAGGATGGTAGTATAGTTCGTTAGTTTGGCTTTAGGGTCAACAAGTGCAGCTATTCAGCTGTTGGAGTTCATTGCCTGAGTTGACAAATGAAATGCTTTTAATAGGTCCTTTTAATTACTTTTGGTGGTATAATGGTATAGCGTATGAAATTAGTGATTATTTGATTTATTTGGTTTCTATGTTCTCCTCTTGTTCTAAGCTAAAGGCAGTTAGCATTTTTCTGTTTCAAAATGTCTTTTTCGAATTCTAAGAATGACACCTTGTTTTTATGCTTACAAGATATAATTACTTCGGAGTCTCTGGATGTGACGATTTCCATAGTTTCCTCTAGGCATAAGTTGCACACCCACGATGTTTTATTGTATGATGCAGCATTTGTTTTTTTTATTATAGATCAGTGGGTCGTATGCCCCACTCCATTCTATTTGAGCCTCTAGATAAGGTTAGATAATGATGTGGAGTGCCTTTAGTTTACATTGGAAAATGACATAAAAGGGATTTAGCAGACGATTTTTCATGATGTCTCCAGTACCACCAATGTACACAGAAATACGTGTACGCATGCGTACCGAAAACCTACTTTTTTTCGTTGAAGGTGATCGCTTATAAGCTTTTAGCTTATAGAATATTATTATTATTTACAGAATTGTGACTCGTCACCGCTTCTCAAATCATCGCAGAATCTATCTATCTATCTATCTATCTATCTATCTATCTATCTATCTATCTATCTATCTATCTACGTAAATAGACAGGTAGTAAAAGGAAAACACGGGAATAAACTTTCTATAAATGAAACTATATTATGGAAAATTAAATACTGCTGACATGGGTTGAGTTGGAGGAGGCTGACCTGGAAAGAGAGACGACGGAAATCAGTTCAAGAATTTCGAACAATGATTAAGCTGGGCTATGGCATCCCCCCATTAGAAAGAAGGGAGCGCTTTGAGGGAAGTAGAGGGTTTCAAAGAGAAGTGTTGAGTGGAGTTGTGACATTTTAGGTTTTGGAAATAAAATATCTAAACCAGATCTTTGTCATTTGACGATGAGAATTAAAGGACCTTGTTAAATTTCGTCCAACCACTTGAAGTATTTAAAATTTTCACCAGATTATATGTTTAAAAATTTGTAATTTTGCATCTTGATGACGAGAATCTTATCCATCGTTTTTTAAAAAATTAATAATGACTTCAAATTTTGGCACAAGGCCAGCAATTTCGGGAGAGGGGATAAATCGATTACATCGATCCCAGTGTTCAACTGGTACTTATTTAATCGATTCCGATAGGATGAAATGCAAAGTCGACCTCGGCGGAATTTAAACTCAGAACGTAGAGTCGGACGAAATGCTGCTAAGCATTTTGCCCGGCGTGCTAATGATTCTGCCAGCTCGCCGCTTTTTTCTATAAATTAATTAATAATAAAGAAGTTACATCAGTGTAGAAAATTTGAAAATAATTAGGTGAAGGAATTCAACGTGTTAGTGGCTGAGTATTCCATCGATACGTGTACCCTTAAGCAAAATCTCAAGCAGAGACAGTGTGATACAGTATATGATAAGGCTATACTGTTTGGAATTCCAGATACAATCAATATGATGGGCTTCTTTACAGTTTCCGTTAACCCATTTCACCCACAAGCCATGGGTCGGCCGAAGGCTAAAGAAAATGACATCTGTTCAAGATATCTCGAAGTGAATTCGAACCTGGGACTTCTTCTTAACCACTCAGTTATACTCGTCTACTTAAACCCGGTTTTTACACTTATATATTAAAAACATCAAAACAAATCTTTGCGACGATTAGAATATGGATCTGGCACCGAAGAAAACAAAACTGGCGATGCAATGTGGTTCAACAGAGTTACATTATGTAAAATTCCCGCCTGTTTTCAGAAGTCCTGCCCCTCTTTCTGTAACTCTTTGTGTGTTTCTTGTGTGTGATGAGGTTAGACGTTTCAATACAGACACAATCCATCCAATGGGCTTCTCTAAACAATTTCTATCAAATGCTTTTGGGTGATGTGAGGCTGTAGTAAAGACACTTGACCAACATGCCACGCACTAGGACTAAACTTTAGACATCACGGCTGGGAAGCGAACTTCTTAATTATTCAGCCACACCTGCATTTATCAACACACACACACACACACACACACACACACACACACACACACACACACGCACACGTACACGCACACACGCACACACACACACGCACAGACGCACAGACGCACAGACGCACAGACGCACACACGTGTGTGTGTCTGTGTATGTACGTATGTATGTATGTATGTATGTATGTATGTATGTGTGTGTTTGTGTGTATATGTATAAAGTATGTTTAGATGTGTGTGTGTGTGTTTGTGTCTGTGGTTGTCTCCCACCACCGCTTGACAACCGGTGTTGGTGTGCTCACGTCCCCCGTAGCACACCGATAGAATAAGTACGAAACTTCAAAAAGAAAAAGTACTGGGGTCGCTTCGTTCGAGTAAATTCCTTCACGAGCGGTGCCCCAGCATGGCCGCAGTCTCAAGACTGAAACAAGTAAAAGATAAAATAAATGCAGATATTATACATACACACACGCGCGGTTCTCGTCGTATTTCAGTATGGCAATCATTATGTAGCATGTATATGCATGCGTGTGTGTGTGTGTGTGCGTGTCTGCGCTACACTACCCACGCATTACATCTGCACACAATATATAATTGCTAACCTACATACAATCTGCGTTGTGACTTAACAACTTAAAAAAACAAATTTAGAAAAAAAAAAAAAGACAAAGGCAATCGTATTAAGAAACCATTAAAAAGAACTAAGAAAGAACTAAATATAAAAAAGAGAAAAAACAATAACCATTTCAGCTGAAAAAACGCAGATTATAAATTGAACAATAGAAAGTTATATCTTCAATCTTTGACGACACAAAAAACTGAAGACACTTTAGCACTGTTTTTGTTTTTAATTATTGGTTTTGTTGTTGTTGTTGTTTTTTTCTTTTTTACATTTGTTCCTTATTGTCAATAAACCTTTGCAGCCGGATAATATCGAATTCGCTGGTTTTTACAGATCTCTGCATTTATGTCCAACGCTAGACGTGTATTCATAGGAATTTTCATGGCGTTTATTATGGAAGAATACATTTGTTCTTGCATTCTTTTATTCTTTCGCTTGTTTCAGTCATTGGACAGCGGACATGCTGGAGCAGCACCTCGAATGTTTTTATTGATTTAAAGAAACCAACACCGGTCGTCAAGTGATGAGAAAGGACGAACCCCCCACCACCACCACAAGTATATTCATTTATAGGACGGGCTTCCATACACTCTCCAGCCACCAAATTTATTCGCAACGCATTGGTGAGTCCAGGGCTATAGTAGAAGACACTAGCCCAAGGTGCCGAGCAGCGGGACTGTACCCGAATCAACGTGCTTGTTAATCACAGCGAGCGTTTTAACCATTCAGCTACGCCTCCTCTATTGATAGCAAAAAAGAAAAAGAAGAAAAAGGAAAACTATAGAAATATTTTCACTTTTTTGGGTAATCCTCGCACTTGTGGAATCGGTAATTCCTGCCGTGTTTGTTTTTAGCTTGATACGAGTAAAACCGATCCCACTGTCTACGGAAGAAAGCTTAAAATATCTTTACGTTTGTTGCGAGATGATTAGGAACGAGAAACATGTTTCTTTATATATATATATATATATGTGTGTGTGTGTGTGTGTGTGTGTGTGTGTGTGTGTGTGTGTGTGCGTGTGTGCGCGCGCGTGTGTGTGTGTGTGTGTGTGTGTTTGTTTGTTCCCTCATCATCGCTTGACAAACGATGCTGGTGTGTTTACGTCCCTGTAACTTAGCGGTGTTCGGCAAAAGAGACTGATAGAATAAGCATTAAGGCTTACAAAGAATAAGCTTTGGGAGTCGATTTGTTTGACTAAAGACGGTGCTCCAGCATGGCCGCAATCGAATAACTTTAAACAAATAAAAGAATAATATTCTACAAATATTTCTTTCAAGTGTTTGGAACGTAGAACCTCGGCACATTTTAGATTTTTTGGTCTATTGTGAAAATCCTATTCACCCGATTGGATATTTATACGTTCGATTGTACGACGCATGTTGTTGATGTTTTTCTTGAAGTATTTTTTTATCCACTCTCGTTACTTACGTTGACTTTCTCCCATTTAACATGTTCTGCAGGTAAATTCTAAGCGTTCTTTCAAAAATGGTTACAGCTGTATATTGGTAGGCATTATCGTTGAATACATATTAGCACAGATCTTTCGACCATATCTTGCAATATCCTCATTGATCTGTAACATGAAAGTGATTGAGTTTCCCCCCCACTTCCTCTCACCCAAAATGTTCTCTGATATAATGGCAAAAGAAATTGGAAAACTTCTCATGCTACGCTTTAATGTTATTTATAAGCTGTATATATTCAGTATTAAGCTGTCAACAGTCATCTGTCAGATCAACTTCATACAGAAATATATATTGGCGTTGAGTGACGGTGACCCCCAAAACAATTATCTCAATGCCGTATTTTCCTTGCAGTCGCCAAATTTGCAAAATGCGTTTAAGGACATGAATCACATCGTCTCGCCCTGTCTCGCTGGTGGGGTTTCGCTGTTTTCGGCCAGTATCGCCGATGTTGCATGGCTTGTAAAAGTCATAGGATACCGCTTTCCAGAGTAGACGCTACCTCCCCTTAGAGGGGCCAATGGAAATTTTGATGTGGCTTCTACCAGCTTGCCGCCCTGTTTTAATCGCTAATATCACTAGACGAACCATCTGGACGTAGGAAAAGAGTTACCCGTATCCTCATGATTTGTGCCCGATATCAAAATGTCGGCGTCATAACTGCTGCTCTATGCTTTGTGAACACTGTAAATGCTGTAAGACATGACGTGGACAGCTGCAACGGAGACTACGGAGCTGTGGCCAGCTAGAAGGGACACAGCAGGAATACAGGGCAGCATCATGCCGAACCACATCTTTGAACAGGGCATTAGACTCAATTCAGACGGCTGTGTGAAGCTTCAAGAGACTGTGGTCAATCCCTAGCTGGAGAAGGTTGCTGGTGGATGGCTATATGTGTGGCAGCAGGATTCAGCTCTTTGCCTTACCTCTGGAAATAGTCAGAAGTAGCTGTCAGAGAATTCCTAGAGTTCACCAGTTCCAATCTCTGGTCTCCCCCCACCCCCGATTGTAATCCCACAGATTACTATGTGTGGGTCGCGGTTGAGAATGACACCTGCAAAATCAAGGTCGAACAGGTGGCCAAGATGAAGGAAATGCACAAAGATCTTCCCGCGGATACAGTGAGGAGCGCATGCGCCAGGTTTCGGAGCCGTTTTGCGGCCATGGTGGAAGCTGGGAGTGGTTACTTTGAATTAACTGTTATCTCTCAGTCATAATCTGGTTGATATTTTTTAAATTTTTTAAAGGTACTTTTATTTTTGGATAGAATATTGTGCTGTCTTTTTTCTTTTATGCACACTGTCAAATTTAGCCCGAACACCCTGCAATAATGCAATGATGAAAATAAAAACAATAATCCTATTTCAATAACTAATTTTATTTAGTTAAATTTCTCAAATACAGAAAACAACACCAGACATGTTTCTGCCATATTAGTTCCCTTCAGTAAAACTTCATTTACTGTTCTTACCGAAGTAATGAGGAAAGAATCAAGAAGCACACGATCGATATTTTACAAGAATAACAATGAACAATTAGCATACTAAAAAAAAAATCTTTGAAGAAAATTATTCCGAGACGCCATTTTAGTAATTAGTTCGAGTGAGTTATTAATCAGCAAATCAAACGCTCTTTCTAATTTCCCTTTTGTAGAATCTGCTTACAAAAATATCTATCTATCTATCTATCTATCTATCTATCTATCTATCTATCTATCTATCTATCTATCTATCTATCTATCTACCTATCTATCTATTCAGTAAATTCGGTACAATATCTTGTAATTGAAGTGTACCTAATTCTCTGAACACACACGCGCGCGCGCACACACACAAACATGCGTACACACATACAAATATATTATATATATTACATTTTATATATGCCTATCTTTTATATACTATATATATGTTTTATCTTTATATTACACACACACATATATATTAATATATATATATATATATATATATATATATATATATATATATATAAATTAAATGTATTTATTCTATCCTAATAAATAATAATTCTGATAGAATAAATGGGTTAATAGAAACCAAGGTAGCAAAGATCACAAAATAACTGTGGTGTAATTCCTGTTGGTTAGGCAGAAACTCCTTGATATTTTGGGTATTTGAGTATATTTAAAAATTTAAGGAATGGAGAAAACGCATGTTATAACTGCATACTTTATTCCGACATATAAATGTAAACTTCTCCTCAGGGAAATGCATGGGAATCATCTTAAACGTAAGACATTATGACCGAGTCATACTCGGTCATAATGTCTTACGTTTAAGATGATTCCCATGCATTTCCCTGAGGAGAAGTTTACATTTTTAACACCGCCGATTCCTATGGATCGCATAAATTGTAATTCTTCGAAACATATGTCGGAATAAAGTATGCAGTTATAACATGCGTTTTCTCCATTCCTTAAATTTTATATATATATATATATATATATATATATATATATATATATATATATATATATATATATATATATATATATATATATATATATATATATATATATATTAAATATATATATGTATATATAATATATATTTAATATATACAATATATATATGTATATATGTATATCCATATATATATATATATATATATATATATATGTACACACACACACACACACACACACACACACACACACACACACATACACACACACACACACATTACCTATCCGGTCGGGTGACTTGCCTGAACTAATGAAACGCCAGATGTCGCGATCTTCCATAACAGTCTTCATATACTCAACTTGATATCCAATATTTTCCAAAAGTCGATCGCTCTATTTGTCTTCTTGGCCCGCTGATACCCCTATACCCAGGCACGGGTTTCTGCGAGAGATATTTCTTGGATATTTCATCGTTAGTTCTCCGGTAGTGGCCTGCATAACATAGTTTTTCTCTGACCTCCCGTTTTCTCATTGGATATATGCCAGGCATGTTATCTTTAATGCCTGTTCAATTAATCGGCTTTCCTTCTATAGTAATACTTATTTCGGATGTCTATTGCTTCTTGGTATTACCATAGATTTTGTTTCCTTTTCATTTATTTCCATTTCACATGGCTTTTCTTTGCCATTCGCCATAATTGCAATATTCTGTTAGTTACACATCCACCTCATATATATCTTAATCCAAAATGAAGACGAACACTGATGTTCCTTGTGGTAGGCTTGATAATTGTTGAAGTACTCCTTAACATGAAACCAATGGTAGCCTTAATACACAAATAATCTTTATCCACTAATGCGCTGTTGAACACTCATTCTCATTGTTCTATATATATATGTGTGTGTGTGTGTATGTGTGTGTATGTATGTATGCATGTATGTATGTATATATACATACATGTCGGGTCGTTCTTGAATGTATCGTGCAACCCAGTCCTACCTGTTGATGGTCGAGCCATCAGCGACTAAACCAGCAACACCACCGAGCTTCCTTGGTGAGTAAGGTGGTTTTTGGACATTCTGTAGAATGGGAAAAGGCGATGCGTCAAAGAATGACTGAATTCAGAAGAGTCAACGTCCATCCAATTGCATAATATATGTATATTATACACGAGGACTTAGAAAGTTTTGGGTTAGTACCTACGTGTGCCTTTTTGTCAAAATGTATGCGTTAGAATGCAAGTCGGGGTGCAGAGAACTGACGTAGGAGATGGAGAACTCAAAAGGGAAAGTCTGAGATGTGTTGTTCATAGAATTTATTGGCAAACATTTGCAACAATTTTCTGCTGTCAGAATTTCCAATGAGTGTGGATATTCTTTCACAGGCCTTCACCACTGAAAACAAATCATCTGTGTGGGTCATCTAGCAGCTAAGGTGTGGACCTTCACACGTGGAAATCGAGGAGAGAATCCATTATATATACATCCACATATATACACAAGAGCTTGCATTCATTAATCATATACAAAGCGCAATATCACGACCAAATAAACTTTCTTTAAGATAGCATGTTAGAGCTAGTATATTTTTATATATACCTCCGTCACAACTAATAAACCATAGCATAATAACTATGTCTGGGAACCACGCATACACACGCGCACCACACACACATACACACATACACTCACATATATACACATACAAGCTACAAGAGAATGCATTAAGTAATTACCATATTCAAAATCCAATGTTGCTGCCAAATACGCTTTCTTTAAGATAGCGTGTTAGTATATTTGTATATATAACTGTTCTTCGCATCTAATAATTTACATCATAATTACCACGTCCCATTCCTCTTTCATCTTTCTTCTCTTCTAAAGCTCAATACAGATGTTGATGAGGCTGAGAGTTAACGTTGTTGACAGCAAAATACTTCAACCACTTCGTGAACTTCATTTTTTCCCCTCTTCTTTATCGTCTGCATCATTTGCTAGAGTTTAAGGTAAATATCAGTAGATCGGAGAAAAACACACACACAACCAACTAAAAAAAAACAAGCCAAAGAACAACAACAACAACAACAACAACAACAACAACAACAAGCAGACATACTAACAAACAAACAAATCACAAATAAACCTTGTTGATTTTTTTCTGTGCTTCGCCAATCCTGTGGAGATCTTTGAAGTATCAGAAACTACATTTTATTTTACCAATAATTACTAAATTATTGCATAATCGCTACTTGTTTTACATTCTGTTCTTACAACTGTTGGCACCATTAATGTAGTCGTCAGTTGTGTATTTATTAACACACCTCTTAAAGCAATGAAGATGGGGAAAGAAGAAAAAGAAAAAAGAGACAGAAATGATAGACGAAAGAAATGAAAATGGAAAATAGAGCATAAAGAAAAATATATAAATACATAAATAAAAGAAAGCAAAAGTGACAAAAATATACTGTTATTGAGTAAACTAATCGGAAAGCAACGTCAAAATGGCGTTCAGAGTTACTGGGGAAATATGTAAGAGACAAAAAGAAGACAGAAAAAGAAAAGAAAATACGAAACAAAACGAAGTGAAAAAAGGCTGTGAGGAACGTATAGTTATGTTAGGTTTCAGTATACTTGTTTATCAACATTCAGATTATTTGCGCTACGAAATTGCTCTGCATGTCATCTCCGTCCTATTATTTTGTCTGAAACATCTATGAAAATGTGGATTTATTATTGTCATTATCGGCACCGCTCTCAGGGACTACGAGGTGGTTTCAGGAGCGACAATTAACCAGGAAAAATCATTGGGTTTGCGGCTCGACACCTGCAGAAGCAAGTCTATGCCGTCCAAGTCCATACCGTCGTTGGGCGCTTGACGGATGAAGCGGTCAAAATGCTCGGGGTCTGATTCGGTCCTGACCTCCAGATGGACAAAAACTGGGGCATAATAACGAGGACGGTGACTACTCTCACCCAGAAATGGGCCGAGAGAAAGTTATCTCTGAAAGGTCAGGCAGAGGTGGCTAACGCGTATATCGCGTCCCACATCTACTATCGTTTGACCCATCGTACCTTGTCCTGGCCACCGTCTGATTACACTGGAGCGTATACTCTTCCGGTTTTAGTGGAAGGGATGCGTCCCGATGGTCAAGTGGTCTATCTGCTGTCAGCATCCGTTGCGTGGTGACCTGGACATGCCATAATTGATGACACGCAGACATGCACTGCGGCTACGACACCTCCAGTGCTTCCTTGACGGTGAATTGGTGTGGTCGACGTTCGCCAGACATACTTCCCCAACTAGTTTCTTTAACGGAGCTGCAGTCCTGGGTAAAGCAGAGACCGAGGGGCTGCTTTTTGAAAGTGGAATGTATTCAAGCGCTCACAGCCCTCAGCCAATCAGACACTGTGATAGGTGGAACGTCCTCTTTAGCTTTTTATAGAGGATTAGTGGAGAAAAAGTGCGACGACGTTTTTAGGGTGACCTTGGGCGTCGAAGAAGACCAACTAGTTGCTCTTTTGTGGAGAACTTTCAGGCCGGGATCGATGGATAATTTCCAAAAATCTCTGGCTTGGTAGTGCTGCTGGGGAGCTTTGCCTGTTCGAAATAAACTTTACAGGCACGAAAGTGCCGTCAGCCGAGCAAGTGCGAGATACGCGCAGGACGAGACGGTCCTGCATACACTCGTCCAGTGCTCGAGCATTGCTGACCTGTGGGCTTATGTCGAACACCTGTTATCGCGTGTGGGATGGATCTAGCTGTCAATTGAATCCATCGTGAAGATCACCCCGCTGCTTTCCTTTAACCGAGAAGGAAAGGCTGTTTTTATATGCCTGGTGGCCTTGGCGAAAGAGGTTGTATGGTGGACGAGATTGAAGAGGCTGAAACAAGTACTTTTCTGTTTGGCCAATCCCTGATGAACTTCTTGAAAGAGAAGTATTGTCTTCTAGTCAGTTTGCTGAAAGGTGGATGAAAGTGGCGAGAATGGTGCGTGTGAACGGGCCTACCCTGAGCATACGCCCCAAAAGTCAGGGTACCCATGGTTTTTTAATGCGGTTTTTCCATGAACAGCCCTCGAATCTCCTCCCTATTGAGGGTTACACATTGTTGATTTCTTTCTTCCTCTTTAAAAAAAAAAAAAATTGTTAGTCTTGTTTGCACGCAATTTTAGAGCACCTTCCGGAGTATTCGAGCGGTTCCAAGCACTGCTGTTTTCTGCAAGTACTCCACTCTTATTGCAGCTCCTATTTGTTCCACGTACTTCTCGAACTGGCAGAGTCGGTAGAGTGTCAGAATTTCATTCAGCCTTTTACGTTCTGAGTTCATATACCACCGATGTCTCGACTGTACCTTTCATCCTTTCGGGATCGATAAAATAAGTACCAGCTCAGGAATGGGGTCGATGTAATCGACTTGTCTCCTCCTCCTCCTCCTGAAATTGTTGGCCTTGGGCCAAGATTAGAAATAATAATTTTTATGAGTATAAAGCTAATACGTGCTACTTTAGTTGGCAGGGTTTGTTGTCTTGTGACTTGGTGACAACAAGTCTCCTCAAATCTCTTGAATCTTTCGTAGGATTCTTGAAGCTTATAGGATGGCACTTTTCTGCCGGTCGACAGCGTGAGTCTCAATTCAAATATTCTTCAGTCTTTCCGGTAACCGTTTGGTTGTTGTGCCAAGTGCATCTGTTAGCACAAGAGCAACTGTCACCTTTCACTTCCACAATCTCTTCGTCTCTCAAGAAAGGTCCTGATTTTTCTCAATTTTCGAGAAAAAGTCGAGAAAATGAAAAAAGAAGTTTCACTCAAGTCCTGCAGTTGATGTAATCAACAGACACCCCACCACCACCACCGCCACCACCGCCACCACTCAAATTTCTGACTTTGTGCCAAAATTTGGAGCGATTATTATTATTATTGTTCAGTAGTTTTATTTTTATAACGTGCTTTCACTTCACTACCGAGCGCAGCTCTGTGCGCCTTGGGTATGTGCTGTGGTTTGCTGTGGTGCTCTTATGTTTACTGTATTGAAAGTGTTTTGCGTAGAATGTGTGCAGTACCCAGTAGTGCAATTTTCTGTATGTTATATATATTTGTAAGTCCTGGTATTTTTGTTAAGTATTTGTCTGAATATTTTTTTATTATACCTAAGGCACCTACTATGATAGGAATTGTTTCTGTTTTTAGATTCCGTATTCGAGTTATCTCTATTTCCAGGTCTTTGTATTTTGAAAGTTTTTCCATTTCTTTTAGAGAAACGTTGTCATCTGCTGGTATTGATACATCAATTAGAAAGCATTTATTATTATTATTATTATTATTATTATTATTATTATTATTATTATTATTATTATTATTATTATTATTATTATTATTATTATTATTATTATTATTATTATTATTATTATTATTATTATTATTATTATTATTATTATTATTATTATTATTATTATTATTATTATTATTATTATTATTATTATTATTATTATTATTATTATTATTATTATTATTCAAGCGGTGACGTATCAGAATCGACATAACTTTGGAAAAAATACTTTGCGGCGCTATTTGTTTTGGCTTTTTACGTCCTGAGTTCAAATCCTATTGAGATCAACGTTGTCTTTCGTCCTTTCGGGACAGATAAATTACTGGAGTCAATGGTAAAGAACAACTTCCTCACGAGATTTCAGGCCTTGTGCCATTGCGAGAAACAATTATTTTTGTGAAACACCATGGTTTGACAGAATAGGTACAACGTCTGATAATAATGCCTTGTGATGTTTATTTGGGATTGGGTCCCTCTACAGTTTGTGTTCATGTCTCACCAGGGCTGACTTTCAGGATAAATGAAATAAAGCATCAGGAAGAACTGGGGGTGAATATAATCAACTAGTCCCTTTTATTTATGCCTTAGTAACCTCGTGACCTCATGACCTGGTGTCTGTGTCACTAGCCAGTATCATTCGTTATAAAAGAGACCAGAACGATTTCTTTTTTACATTTTGGTTTCAAACCCCACCGACGTCTCTGCTTTGATTTTTCCTCATTCCGAAATCGATAAGATAAATACAAATCGACTTCTGAGCTTCGTCATTATCCATTATGACCTTCTTGTTCACCCTTTCACTCTGAATCTTGTACCCGAGACAGAAATTCGTATTCTTTAGAAATTTTCATTCTTCCTTATGACATTAATTAGATTTCTTGTACACTCCCCCACCCCCATTCTTCCTTTTCCTATCTACGAGATACTCTTCTGTGTCTTTTATTTCCATATACTCACTTTTGTCCCCTCTTTTTTGTTCACCTTATTCAATATATTACTTAGCGATCCTTCTCCTTTCTCCTATTTTTCTAAAAATAACATATTTTGAACTTTCTTCTCATAATTCCTTTAACCCTTTTGTTACCAAATTTCTCTTGAAATACACGGCCTTTCAATCGATTTTGAAACTAATAAAGAATTCAGCAAATAACTTCATCATTATTAAGCTAATGTTTGGAACATAAATTTAGCATGATGTTTCTGTCTGTCTGTTTGTCTGTCTGTCTGCGTGTCTGTCTGATCGTCTTATACAATTTGAATCATACCATGGTATGATTCAAATATATTAAGTCTTCATTCCTCCTCCCGAGGCTCTTCTTTTCTCTTCTTTTATTTTATGTATTTTTCTTCACTCTGATGACGCTCCATGTCCCAGATCGGATGTGCTACAAAATATGACGAATATTATTCTCAGAATTTTCTTTGGCAACACTATAGGACGTTGGAAGCAGAAACGGCTGTTGGAGGGGATAAAGTTTTGTATTAAAAAATAATAATCGATGGTAGTCAATTGTTGTTGATCAAGATTTCTCCATTTTCTGCTTAATTTAAATTTGATTCCTGATAAACTCTTGTTTATTTTTGTTATTGCCTGTATGCTATGAACATAATATGCTTGTATATGTATGCCCAGGGTTAACATGGGTAATTTATACAGGTAGTAAAACGGATATTCTTATCGCTTAGATGGTTATTCCATCTGGTGGGTCTTATTGACAACATTACCTCTCATAACCTCTCTCTCTCTCTCTCTCTCTCTCTCTCTCTCTCTCTCTCTATATATATATATATATATATATATATATATATATATATATATATATATATATGAATAATTGACTCTCCTGTACATTAGCTCCCACCTTCCGTTCAATCAACATTGCGAGTCGAGGAGCACGGTGTGTCACACGTCACATGTCAAAGTGAACGCAGAGCAAAGTGAATGAAGTGTTTCGCCGAAGAACACAGCGCACCATCCGATTCGGGAATCGAATCCATGGTCTAACCACTAGGTCACGCGCTCATCACACACGCAAAACACACACACACACACACACACACACACACACACACACACACACACACACACACACACACACACGCACTCTCTCTCTCACACATATACATTCACGATATTGTAACAGGGTATATATGGGGTTAGGGTCAGGGCGGTCATTGCGGTGTTACAGCTACTTAACGTAGCCGAAAAAATTAATCCCTGTTAATTTAATTCAAAGAACTTTTATCGTTTGTACTAAAAGCCATAAAATTGTTCTTCCCCTACAGGATTTGAACTCAG
>NC_142938.1:81003307-81018307 GCF_046866305.1 Octopus bimaculoides | reverse complement strand
TTTACCTTTGAGGATGTGTATGCATATATATATAAGCATGTGAACGGATTTGTCTCGTAAAATGTGCTCGTGAGCATGTTTGCTTATTTGTGTGTGTGTGTGCGCGCGTGTGTGTTCGTGTGTGTGTGTGTGCATGTGTGCGTGTGTGCGTGCTAGCGTGTGTGTGTGAACGTGTGTGTGTTCGTGTTTCATAAGAATATTATTATTTCTTCCTTCCTTCCTTCCTTCCTTTGATGGCAACAACTTCCTGCTCTCTTTGGGAGATAACAAAAAGACATTGAAATAAAAATCGATTTCACAAACGAAAATATTTACTAGAAAGCTGAAAATAAATAACGAACTGGAAGAATATAGAAGGTTTTTGGAAGGAAAAGAAACGATTCAGATCACAAATAAGGCATCAGTTTGGTTCATTTCTTTTGAAATCTTATTCCGATTTGGAGCAAGACAAATGGAATATCATCTTATTTACTTTTAACTTCACGTCATAGAAATCTTGATTGAGTACGTTGCAGAAGACACACACACACATACACAAATACACACACAAATACACACACTAACACACACAAACACATACACACATACAAACACAAATATACAAACACACGCGCGCACACACACACAAACACACACAAATACACACACAAACACACACAGACACACACAAGCACACATACAAACACACAAATACACACACACAAGCATACACAAACACGCACACACACATACAAACACAAACACACATATACACAAACAAACACAAACACACAAACACACACAAACACACATATACACACAAACACACACAAGCACACATATACACAAACAAACAAACACACACACACACACACACATTATATGTATGTGCGTGTAATTCACGATGGCGATAGATTATTATTATTGCTTGTTTCTCATTTTTCGAGATCAGCGACAGTTCGTCACTGGAAAACGCAGTATTTTGCGCTTGGTCTGAGTTCTCATCCCTGGCTGGTGATTGTCACACGCTGATGACGGGTTACTACCCAGAAACCCGGGTCTGTGTGTATCACGTAAGGCTAGAGATGGGAACGAGGATTTTCCTTCGCAAATATTAATCGGACACAGACAGTGTGTCGTTAGCCAGCTGGAGGAGATGTCTTCCGGGGACTATAAACAACAGTAGCATCGTCCCCTATGGGTCAGCCACATTTAGGTGGCAAATATAATTCACGATATATCTCTTCTATTTTTTAATTATTTTAAATCTTCCACTGAGGGGGAGTCTGTTTCTAACAAAAATACAAGGCTCCATCTTTGGGATGTAGTTAACACAGACAAATTCACACTTGGAACTTGGGAAAAGTCTCGCATATTTTTACCCTTCCAATCGCAGATTGCACTTGTAATATACGAATTAGCCGTCTTGAGGCCGTCTACAAAGAAATTATGACTTACATTGATATGTATGTATGTGTTTGTGTGTATATATTTATGTGTGTATGTATATATATATATATATATATATATATGTATATATGTATGCATGTATATATAAACATGCATACATATATATACAAACACATATTTATGAGTGCCTTTATAGCATCCACTCTCTGAGAGTTTATATGATTACATGTACGTATGTATTCTCACACATATATTTAGTGTATGTGTGTGATTTTATTTGAATCTATATACGTGTATGTGGATCCTAATATATTCGTATCTAGATAATACTAGACACGATATTTTGTGTAAATTCATACTTTAAACATATTCTTATGTCTAGACATTTAACCTGTTATTTACATGATCGTAGCTTAGCGGTTCGGTAAAAAGTATTCGCTAGAATAAGTACCAAACTCATTTTACTGATTTGTTCAATTATACATTTCAGTCCGAGGACTGAAACAAGAAAAGATCAAACTAGTTTATGTACACAAAGTATTGATAGAAGCAAGTATATAACACCATTCGTCCATAAATATCGACTGAAAGTTTTATGAACCACTCTCAGAATAAAGTAACAACTATTTTATAGAAACTACGGGGAAAATATGGTAGAAATTTTACAAGGCAGAAACTGCCATGAACACCGAAATACCTCAGTCACGTTGTAGGTTTTTAATATAATAAGATTTCCGCAGAGGAAGTTTAAGCGCGAGAATTAATATTGTTATCAGTTACGTAATATGGAATGTAAATAATCAGGAATACAAGTTTAAAGGAAATAAATATTAGACACGAAATTATCAATTCAGATAAAATGTTATTAAAAAAACACGCACAAACAAACAAACAAACGGTCTTATCAACAGACAAAATAGGATAACGAGTCAATATAAATCTATACTTACATCAATACGTACAAATACGATCTTAAATAATACATACACATATAAAGAAGAAGAGAAAAAGTGAGTGAGAGATAGAGTGAGAGCGAGAGAGAGGGAGAGAGGGAGAGAGGGAGAGAGAGAGAGAAGGAGAGAGGTCTTGGTATATATGAGTTACATGTCCATAGTCTAAAATAAAATTATATTATTACACACGCGTAGATGATGAAATATGAAACTAACAAGGTTGTTGAGTATTTGTAACATATTTAAAAAAAATATGGAATAAATCACGGCATTCGCCATGATAGATCACTTCCAACTGAACTTTTTTTTTTCTCTCCCTATTTATTTCTGTGTTCCTTTCTGTCGGAGAGCGTAGGCTCGAAACGTAAAAGACTTTCTCACTTCCCGAGCGTTAAACTGATACATCTGTTTGTTGTTTACACACCCGTCTTCGTCTTTTGTCTTTTGCAAATTCTCACTATGTATATATATATATATATATATATTTATATATATAAAGTAGCATGTTAAGAACAAATGTTTTCCAAGTCAGCACACAAAGATTAACCTGAAAGTAGAAAATCTTCTACAATTTGTTCAGAATTTATACAGAAGGGTGTCATGCAAAAATGCTGTGTATAAAAGAATGTTATGATTAGCTTTAGCCATGATATGAAAACTCGATTTGAAATCAGTAGCAGGAAAATTGTTTATAAATCAAATAGCATGAAACTGATACTATTGGTGTTAAACCAACGAACCTAGCCAGCGAAGTTTCTCTTCTAACCACCAAGCTACATGCATGGCTTATAATGTAAAAACGTCTTACATATCCTGTGTTTGTAAGAAGCGCTGCTCTCGGAATTCTTGTTCTGCAAAAATTCCATTACCTCGACTGCGCAAACGTCGCGTTTTTTTTTTACCATGAGTTGGCTGATCATCGCCGAGACCCAAAAAGCACGCCATTCACGCACAAATGTGAAGGCGATTTTGATTGTCTATTTTATTAAAAGGGCGTCGTTTATGCTGAATTTTGTTTAACGTGGTCAATTCAATGAAATTTTATTTGAATTACGACGGCGTTTGAGAGAAGCAGCGCGAAGGAAGAGGCAGATGTTATGACATGGCCAAATCTCGGACGCTGCACCACAACAACATACCTGTTTACACGTCACTTCTTACTTGTGACTTGTTGGCAAAGTACGAGACATAGTTTGTATTCCAGCCGCTCTACCCTCCGGATTTAGCTCCTTCCAATTTTTCTTTTGTTGTTGTTCATGAAGTTGTTCATTCTCTAAAAACGGTTTCCGACGAAAGAAGGCACCGAAGAAGAATTTGCAACGAGAATTGCGCAGTACATGTGAACACAGGTTCAAGATGGCGTTTCAAAAGTTTATTATAAATGTTAGAAAAGTAGAAGTAGCTATTTTGATTATGACAAAACTGATTAAATTGTAGTTAAAGCAATCAATTTGTTGTTTTCTCTTTTGAACATATCACGAAGAATTTAAAGATTACTTGGGACTTGTATAAGGATATTAAAAACCATTGTAAAGGGCTCGCACTAGCATCTAAAAGTAGTTTTATGTTAGCTTTTACAAGGTTTTGTCCTCAAAATTGATATTATCAACCTCAACCTCAAATTCCCCAAAAATCCAGCACAATCGTTTTCGGTAATCAGTGTCAGCATAGTGTTTATATAATTACGTAAGTATATCGATCGAAATCGATTGGTTTTAATGATCGGAGATGGTTCTACTGGATTCTTTTAGGAATATGTTTAGAGAGTTAGAACATGGGGATAAAGAATAAAAAGTTAAAACTGATTTTATTTTTATTGTCGTGTTGTATATATAGTAAGTGAAGCAAGAACACACATACGAAAACGAAAAATGTCGCTGAAGAGGTCACAGATGTGTGACTAAAGATTTCCGGACAATGGACATGAGTTACAACAAGAACAGTAATAAACGAGTGAAGAAAAAAATATACAGTGCGTGTGTTTATTTGGCAAAAAAAAATAAATGACCATCCCGAAATACAATATATATATATAAACACACACACACACACACACACACACACACACACACACACACACACATATATATATATATATATATATATATATACCATATAGTATGTAGTTTTACATCTAATATAATAAGTGTATATATATTTACGGTCATGTAATGTGCGACAATTATATTATTATTATTCAAAACTTGTGATAGTTTACAAAATTTTCTAATGATTCCATTCTTTTACAATTCTGCGACGAATAATTACTGATGTCAGTGTCTGTTCATATAAAATGTTCCATTCTATAATGACGACATTTAAGATGACGAAATTAAAGTTGGCGATGAGAAAATCGAGATATATACGATAACGTAATGGAGACCAACGATAACAAAATTGGGGTTGACGATGACGAATTTGAGATTAACGTTGAGATGTTTGACGTTGACACCTTCACATAACATTAACTCGATCGTTCAGATAACTCTGTCAAATGGAATGCATTCTACTTCACCTGTTTTCGAGTTAATCTTGTAGCTTTGAAGTTTCGATGATGTGATCATTTTTAGAAGGACATTGTAGAGTAAGTCTAAAAGGCCGGTTTTGGCGACTTTGAACAAAAAAAAAAAAAAAAATCAGATAAAATATTTGGGTTAAATACGGACGATTTAAATGCTAAATGGTTAAATCCAGGAATTATATTAACCTTTAAAAACACAAATAGAATAAAAAAAGATTTCCTTAACTTTTTAAGAATGTATTTATATTTCTATCTTCGTGCGTAGTTTTATATCTTCAGTTTCTACTTTCTGAACTTAAGACTATTTTCTTATCTTTCTTTTCTTTGCATAGTTTTATGTTTCTGATTTTTCGTATTGCATTTTTGAGTCATTATTTTTATTTCTTTCTCATATTTTTGACCTTAAATAATTTTGCAGCTATTATTTTTTTGTTTGTTTATGACTATAGATATATTTCGGGGCGATGCACTCTCTCAGCGTTTATGATTATATGCATGTATGTATGTATCATTACACATATAGCCAATGTGTGTGTATAATTTTATTGGAATCTATATATGTGTATGTGGATCTTCATGTATTTGTTTCTATCTAAATAGTATCTAGACATAATTTTTTTTGTCTAAATTCATACTTTAAACATATTCGTATAGCTATACATTTTACCTGTTATTTATTTTGTATATGCGTGTATGTATGTATATATGCGTATATATATGTATAAATGTTTGTATACATATGCATGTATATATGTATATGTATGTATATGTGTGTATGTACTTGTAAGTATGTATAAATATGATTGTATTTATTATATCATATTGGTGTAAGTATATAATATATAGTATATTGCATATATGTATATATATGTGTGTTTGTATATATATATATATATATATATATATATATATATATACACACATATATATTGTATATATGTATATATATATATATGTGTGTGTGTGTGTGTGTGTATGTATACATAGCATGCGTATATATATGTATATATGTATATATTTACATATGTATGTATACATGTATGAGTGTATCCTTATATTTTCCTAGCAATATACGTTTTATCCTATTCATACTATGCATATATTGTATTCTTTGTATTTTTTTTATATAAGCATTTGTATTCGACGTGTTATCTACTTTCTATATTTGTTTGCATATATATATATATATATATATATATATATATATATATATATATATATATATATATATATATATATATATATATGCATGCCTCTATATACACACATGTGTATATACTTACAGACCTGCATATAGTATATTTGTATCTGTATAATATATGTGTACATATATATTTGCATCATTATATTTTCGTCTCCATGTGCATGATATCAAGATAAATTTTTCGTCTTATTTATCACACTTTAAGTATAATCTTGGGCTTCATTTTTCAAAAAAAAAAAATTAATATTTACATTTAACATGTTATCGACTTCATATTTATTTGAAAATATGCTGCAATACTTATCAGTTAAGTTTGTATTTTTAACTTTTACATATCATGTAGTTAAAACGCAGATGGTTTCTTATGCAATGAAAGCTAGTGAAGTCAAACTGAGAGGATAGCAGACGACCAGATTTTACCAAAAATTTTCCGTTCAAAAGTCTGTCATCTGAGATACAACCTGTTGCATATTTTCTCCAGCAGGCAACGTGATAAAACTGGTATAAAAGCCAGGCTTCGTCGTCCGACAGGTTGAGTGTTGCAAGTTTAAAAAGAACCAACTGCTTTCTGTTGTTTCTTTACAAACGTTATAAAGTTGAAAATGAAAATGTTTAGCATCCTGGTCCCTGGAAAGCCTTCTCTACGCAGTTCGATCAGGGTGAAGTCGGTCTGAATTCTAAGAAGTGGAATCGCTCTTTTAGTGCATCATCCATGCCATTCCTATGGTTAATGCATTGTTTTTTGTTTGGCTCCGTGAAATATATTTCTTTATAAACTATTGAAACGTTGAATTCTGTCTATCTATCTATCTATCTATCTATCTATCTATCTATCTATCTATCTATCTATCTATCTATCTATCTGTTGGATTGTCCGTTTGTCTGTCTATACTTAAACTATATATATATGTGTGTGTGTGTGTGTGTGTGTGTGTTTGAGTAGATCAAAAATGTCAGGAGGTATGAGAAGTAAATATTTTTATATAGCCCCTTGATATCCGTAGGATTACGGCTGTTTTGCAACCTCCATCATGTATTAATAATTTTATTTTAGAGTATAAAATTATTTGTTGTTCTGCTGATCTGAAGAGCTAGCCTTCTACATCTGCGTTGATTTGTAAATGCATAAATGTACTGTGCATACATATTGTGTAGCATACATATTGCTGCAGATATATACAAATTTTATACTCTGAAATTAATATTACACGTCGAAAGCTATGAAACGGCCGTGATCCTGTGGATAGGAAGCGATTAAATAAATATACTCACCTCTCATAGCTCCTCCTCACATTTTACGGCTTATATTTGCTCCTCATGAGACAATTTCATCGATTGGATCTCCTGGATTTCAGCTACATGGCACTCTACATTATACTCCTCAGTACTGGATTACTACGTGGTATGATAGCCGGGTCCGCTAGGGGAGATTTCTGTAATTGCTACAGGATTCTATGGGCCCATACATTGCACTGCACACACACACACACACACACACACACACACACACACACACACACACACACACACACACACACACACACACGTATGTTTGTATGTATATGAAGCTCTTTTTCCTGTAGATTAACATTTGTTCATCTTTTTAAAAATAATCATTTGTTCGTTAATCAGTACGTTCATATTTTTAACGTAGGTTTCTCAACGATTTGGGTTTTGGGAATATTATTTTGTTTGGTTTTTCTGTATTGAATCTCTCCCTATTGTTACCAACTTTCTAGCTTTACTTGGATTATTAATTTAATTTAACACAAATATTTCTAATTTTGTTCTGCAGATCTGTAGATTTTTGTCTCCATCTCGGCCCATACGCATGTATTATTTATATTATTCCGTGTGCGTATTGACGTACGTCTGTATAAATTTATATTGACTTGTTATCGTATTTATCTGTTGATATCATATTTTTAAAGAATATTGCTTGTGAATTGATAATAATTTTTCGTCTGATATTTATTTCCTTTAAACTTGTGTGCCTGGTAGTCAGCTTTTTACATTACATAACTGATAACGATATCAATTCTCACACTTCAGCATCTATTTGGAAAGTCTTAAAAGAAACTGCCTTTTAAAAATCTACAACGCAAGCGATATCCGTTTCTGCAGTTAATAATCTACCCTGTAAAAAATCGTTAACATTTAGTTTCAATGAAGTAGTTATTACTCTGTTCTTATAGCAGTTGGTTCGTAAATCTTTATTCTTTGTCATTCGGCTTTGTAATTCCTATCACTCAATATCTATTGAGTTATAAATATTATATGCTTGTTTCTATCAATACTTTGAATAAATATAGTAGCTCTTCTTTGGTACAGAGATGTTTACGAAAAGTAATCGATGGTATGTATGTATGTATGTGTGTGTGTGTGTGTGTGTGTGTGCGTGTATGTATGTATGTATGTGTGTGTGTGTGTGTGTGTGTGTGTGTGTGTGTGTGTGTGTATGTATGTATGTCATTATTCAGTTTATTTTAAGATTTCTTACCAATAGAGAAAGAACCGGTTTCTAATCTAGATCCAAGGCTCTTTCATTGGAATTTCAACAACAACAGCAAGGTATTTTTGTTTGTTTGTTTGTATGTATGTATGTATGTATGTATAATAATAATAATAATGCAAGGCTTGACACCTTTTTACTGACAATTTTTGGTATGTCTGGCTGAAATGTCTTTGCAGTTCCGAGTTTGATCAGAAATGACAAGTGTCAGCCTTGTTCTCTGAGAAGTTTTTGTTGATTTCACGAAGGAAAATAACTGTCCACACTTAAGTAGAACCAAACATTGGCTGTAATCCTTGTGGCAAACTTTCTAAAGTTTTTAAAGTTTTTAGAAAGGTATGAAAAGAAACCAGGTACCTCCACTTCAAAATACTTTGATCTGAGTAGAGAATTCCGACTGCATTTCTAATAGTTCCATCTGCAGGCTCTCTACTGCCTTAGCAACATCGAAGGTGAATGGTGCTGAGAATAATGCAAACGGATGTTCGAAAGATGAGAAATCATCGAAATCTTTCCTGAAATTCCTTTGACAACAATTCCAGGCGACTGCCATACTTGGCAAAGCTAAGTACAGACTCAGTATTAGCACTGCTTTTCAGCTCTTTGCACTTAGGAAAATGAACTAAAGTTTCATTTGACACGTGTGACTTCCATAAGCTTAATTTTGTAATGAAGCACTTGATGTCATTATATAACTGAGTGATGAGTTTGCTTTAACCTTGTAATTTCAAGTTGAGATTAGTTAATTGTGAAGTAATGTCCACAGCAAAAGCCAGATCCTGGAGCCACCTCTCATCTTTTATCTCATCTGTGTTTTGACCTTTCACCTCCAAAAACATAATTATTTCTTGTCTCAACAAATAAAATCTTTTCAGCACTTTGTGGCATGACAACCAGTGGACTTCGGTGTAGAATGGAACACCAGGGAACTGATTATCCATATATTCCAACAACTGGCTGAATTGACGGTGGTTGAGAGCACGGCCTCTGATATAGTTCACTGTCATTGTGATCAAACTAAGCACATGGTTCAAGTTTAATATCTTTGAATACAAATTTTGCTGATAAATAATACAGTGAAAATGTGCAAATGATGAATCTGGATGCAAATTGTCTATTTTTGTTCGTAACTTGGCAGCAATACCATTATGTCTGCCAACCAGTAGATAAACGTACAAGTTTATTCAAATCAAAAAGTCATGCAGAACCTGTTTGACTTCCCCAAAGATGTCCTGGCTTGTAGTATCATGCACGGAGATCAGTTTAATCAGTTTTTCATAAATATCAAATTCACTGTCACAGGCCCTGGTGAAGACCGGAAGCTGTGCTGTTCCAGTGATGTCAACGGTCTCATCAATAACAATAGAAAAATGTTCAAATCTTGATGATGCGGCTTTCAACCGTTGTTTCAAATCACCTGACGTTTCATTAATCCGTTCAGTAACAGTGTTCCTGGTTAATTAAATATCTTTGAATAAGTGTGCTTTCTCTGCACACACAATTTCAGCCGTTTTTACAAGGCATTGCTTTGCGAAATCTCCTTCATTGTAAGCTTTTCCATTCATGGCGAAGAAAGGAAAATCGATTTGGATGAACGTAGACAGGTACATTGCGCGATATAACGTTTGATGTACGAAACATCTGGAGTCGCGAATTAGCCAATTGCTGGCGAGCTGATGAGAAATTCCGCGAATCTGGGCATCCGGGGTGGGGGGCGTCTGTGCGGGACGCAGGTGTGTTTGCAGTGGGCCGCATGTTTGACATACCTGCATTATATACAAGTGTCTCTTGAGTTAAAAATTTTCTGACTTGGATGGAGTTCTATTGACTGGTAATTAGGTTAAGGTAGGTTGTGATGGAGAGATGCTATGGAGAAAGTTTTTATTGATTAAATCTGTGGTTGTGTTATTGCTCAGAATTGATTCATGCATGTACAATTTTGTAATCAGATGTGTATATTTAGGTGTATCAGCTTCATATCATGAGGTTGAGCAAGCGAAAAGTATTGCCTACTTTGGGAAGGTCATTCTGCCAATGAAATCATGCGAATTTGTTGTAGTTCACTTTTTAATCGTTACTGTTAATTATCGATTAGTTTATTTCGTTTGTCGAAACATTTTCGCAACACATCTGTGACCTTCTGAATCGATTTCCAACTGATTTTTCTTCCGTATTGTGTTTGTATGTTGCAGAATATCATTTATATGTCGCCATGCATGTATGTATTTGTCTGGGCTCTCGTGTTACTGTGTGTAAGTGCTTGTGTGAATGTGTGTGAATGTGTGTGAGTGTGCGTGAGTGTGTATGTATTTACTGTAGTGAGCGTCCATATGTGCGTGTGTGTGTTTCCACGCGAGTGTGTTTGTGTGAGATGATTAATCTCTGTATTTTCCCATTGATGCGTTTTTACTACTGAATTAGTTCAGTTACAGCCTCTTTATTAAGCAGAGTTATCCAGTTGTTATTTTCTCTCCCTTAAGACAACATTATTTGATTTCCAGCTTCTTACAAGCTTGAGTAAACCTTTCAATGCTTCCTTTTTGTAGTTGGTTTGAAGGAAACATATTCTGTACATTCATAGCAAACTAATGAGAAATTCGCAGCTACTGCACTCGGACTCTTTCTTTATATATTTATGATATTTGTAACTATCGGGCTTTTGGTTACTTAATTAACAACCTCAGAACTAATCTTGAGAGTCTGTGTTCCACAAAGCCATAAAGAACATAACTAATTGGAAATTTACAGTCATGAGCTGAAACAAGGAACCTGAAAAAAATATTGACAACTTACCAGAAGTTTGCCTGTTGTATGTAATAAAATACACACACACACACACACACACGCATTTACGCACACACTCTTAAGCACATGGAGGTTTACAGACATAGGTATATGTACACACATGTAAAGCATCAAAGCATGTAGATATTTGCACCTTTATCTCAGAGCGTCGTGAACTCACACATCTATCAAAACCTACAGATATGTACAGGTAAGTGCTTGGTATCCAGAGGGTTTGATTCGGAGCTGGTGATGACACTTTCCTTACTGAAAAGAAATTTGAAAAATTAAACCATGAGGACACATAGAGACACATACATAAATGCCTACGTGTGTGTGTGTGTGTGTGTGTGTGTGTGTGTGTGTGTGTGTGTGTGTGTGTGTGTATTGTGTATATGTATATTGTTACAAATGAAAAAAATATATTCAAATAATTTCTCGCTCGTACGACGCTGAATTGCAAGGCAAAACGAAAAGATAATTCTTTGTGGTCACGTGACTGTTTAAAGCGTAGGCGGTTTGATTTTGGCGCGCTTTTTACTGTGTGGGCGCACCATAAAGACTTCTAGTGAACACGTGGCGACAGAGTTAGTTCGTGCTGGAAGCCAATGGTGTCAACCAGGTGGTTGTGCGCGAGCGGTCTTATGTTGTAGTCGGTGACATGCTTGAGTTACCAGAGGATGTGCAGATTAGGTACGGTTCAGTTCAAACCATTATCACTGAAAATGTGTGTGTATCTCTCTCATCTCTCTCTCTCTCTCTCTCTTTCTAATATATATGAGTGGCTGTGTGGTAAGTAGCTTGCTGACCAACCACATGGTTCTGGTTTCAGTCCCATTGCGTGGCACCTTGGGCAAGTGTCTTCTACTACAGCTTCGGGCTGACCAAAGCCTTGTGAGTGGATTTGGTGGACCGAAACTGAAAGAAGCCCGTCGTATGTATATATATATATGTATGTATATGTTTGTGTGTTTGTGTTTGTCTCCCCAACCTCGCTTGACAACCGATGCTGGTGTGTTTACGTCCACGTCATCTAGCGGTTCGGCATGAAAGACCGATAGAATGAGTACTAGGCTTACAAAGAAGAAGTTCTGGTGTTGATTTGCTCGACTAAAGGCGGTGCTCCAGCATGGCCGCAGTCAAATGACTGAAACAAATAAAAGAAAAAGAAAAAAGAAAAGAAAAACATACATATATGTGTGTATGTATGTATGTATGTATGTATGTGTGTATGTATGTATGTATATATATGTATGTATGTATGTATGTATGTACTAAAGTATGTATGCGCATATGCCTAACCTCATATGTATGTGAATACTTCTGCCGATATTTTTTTCTCGATTTGTTTCTTATGTTCAAAACATTGAATTATTCCGTGCATGTAAACGGACGGCCATTTCTTCCGTCTCTCTCTCTCATTCGCGTCCGTCTCTCTCTCATTTCTCTCTTTCTGTCTCTCGCTCTCGTTCTCTCTCTTCCCACACACAGTCATTCACATTCACAGCCATGTACTATTTGTTTAGAAGATAACCAACAAAACTGTTAACAAACGTGACGAAATAAATTTCTTTCTCCCAATGTAAACGAGCCGACTCTTAATTCACTATTCATCAACGAGAGTATCTTTTTTCAGTAGTAATTTAACCACTGTCACCATATCACAATCAACTTTTCAATAAACTTTCTATTTGTCCTAACATTCAGGTACACATGTACCCATCTGTCCGATATTCTCAGTCCCCATCTCTCTTCATATCGCTACCGACAACAACGTCTTTGAAAATACACATAAAAAACGCTTATATTGAAATTGCGCAAATCACACAAGAATCGAAGACTTAGAAACTTTTAGTAGCAGGGTCTTCACTTATTGTGTTAAAAAAAATTTTCTTTTCTCCGAGACTGCGTTTATAAAGCCGCATCTTAAGAGGGGTTTTATATAATTTTCCATCGGTAATTTTTTTCCCCGCATTTATAAATGCATCTGTTTATACAGTCCAAATCTGTGGGATGTGGTCACGCTGGAGCTCGTTTTGTGGCAGTTGTCTCTTTTATAGCGAATAAAGGAGTTTGATACCGCTGCGTACATTTACGTTTTTGTTGCAAAAAAACAACAACAAATGGCTCATGTGGAGCCTCAGATATTAGAATGTCTCGGTGTTTCGTGAATACATCCACTGCATGTAGATAATTCACGGTTTCTTGCAGGATATGAAAGAGTTTTGATCTTTGATCCCTAAATTATTGAAGACTCTCGTCCTAACTCAAAGTGGTGCGAATGAGACCTTTGGTACAATGCTGTAGCGTCCAGCTCGGGGATTGGTATTGCTCTCAGTGCCAAAGCTTAGTGCTGACCTTTCCAGGATCTTGCACACGCATACACACATACATAGTTCGTTCATTAACTGTGTAGTAAAAATAAACCAGGTTTGTAATTTTTAGCATCCACTCTGTTATCTCTTTTATTATGCTTTTTAAAAAACCTTTTTGTGAGCTTACAACAAGCTGGGAAGCTTTAGTTAAATGTATGAAGTGGATTTGTTAAGGCCTGTTTACATGTTTTTAAGGAAACTATTAGACATCGGAGTTCATTTCATTTCTGGATGATATTACACCTTCTTTATGTCGGTACAATCGATCGTTGTTGCTTCCATAAGAATTCAGTTGACTTATTTAGAGGGTGCAGAAAGAAAAAAAAACTCCTCATCTTTTACAGGTTGACGAAAGCTTCAACAGCAAACGTACGAAGTACACCTGCCCAAACCATAATAATTAAAAGCAAATAAGAAGCATTAGCTACATGAAAACACTATTCTCACCTGCTTAATTTACTAGCGTCTCAACAATGGCCGCGTAAAATATAGGCTGTTTTTCTGTCGCAGTCTGTTTCTTGTGCATGTGTCTCAGTGGGATTGGTGCAAAGACTTTTGAATTGTTTATTCAGTATTTCACACACCTTTACGTAGTCCGCAATCAATAAGCGTTTTTCTGGTATCAACGTCGATATCTTTTAATACAATTTGCAAATTGTATGGGAAACCTTCATATTACCTACAGAACTTCTGTATTACCCGCAGAAACACGGTTCCCCTTTCTGCTCTTTCTCATTCCATAGTAGTCTTTGCATTTTCAGAGACTTTTTGAAGCGGGATTTTTCGCTGACTCTCAGGTATTCATTTAAGTGATTTCAAACTTTGCTCTTCATTTCATAAATATTTTTACTCTTCGGGATTCTATTTTTGTATATATATTCTCCATTTTTCTCTGCGACAAATGCAAAGAATATTACTTGCATTATTGAAATAAATTACTTAAGCGTTATGTCATTTTCTTGCGTAGAGGGATGTTCAGGACGGCTCTGATTGAGGATCTCTTTTGTATCGATTTCCAATTAGCCTTGTGCAAGTTCACGCTGGATAAAATTCGAATGCTTCTTGTACAATTCGTGTCTACAGTTTCCTTTGGGCCACTCATTGACAGTTTCACCACTTTATGGTTTAAGAAAATCGTCGGCGACACTTTCACATCATTAACGAAATCCGTGTTTAGAATTCTGAAATGAGCATTTGAATTTACAAAGAAGGGAGGAAATTACTCAATACAGAATAGAGTGTAGATATTTATTCTAGTGCTG
>NC_142938.1:80995807-80998307 GCF_046866305.1 Octopus bimaculoides | reverse complement strand
GCACCAAGAAATTTATGTTTCAAATCCTTATATAAATAAAACTTACCAGTTTAAGCGCGCAAATATATCTTCCCGTATGTAATTGTAACAATCCTAATACCTGCTTTATCAACAATATGTGCCTTTCTAAACGTTGGTTTCTTGAGCTCATGTGTCCTTTGCATTGTAGCACATGCTTAGCATACTTTTAATGAAAGGGTTCGCAACAGATGCATGCATTCAGTCATTTGGAATGACGCTTCACTACAGCACGCTCTGATTAAATCTGGAGTTTGAAGGATGATGATGTTAGCAATTATAAAATAGATTGGGCCATTATAGAACACGTGTCTCTATACATTTGAGACACTTGAATATTTCTGTAAATATATGTGTTTAGGGGTATCTACGATTGCATTGTTATTGTGATCACGTATTGATAGCTCTTGATATTGTGATCACGTATTGATAGCTCTTGATTTTCATTTAATCATTAAATAATATATATTTCCTATAACGCTGATGGACTTGAAGTTCACTAAATCAAAATCGTTTTTGTTTGTTTTGCTTATTTAAAGGAATCTTTTTATATATTTCGTAGTTAGAATCTGTTTGACGATATTTCACTTTTTTGAGGACTGGATAATCTCGTCTCTTAATCCTTTTAATTCTTCATTTCATCACTGTCCTCTTCTGCAGCAGTTATTTTTGTTTAGAATTATTATTTGGATTGAAATGAGAAAAAAGAATTTTTTCAATAATTGTGCTTTGAATTTTGTGAGTAAATATTTGTAAATTTATTTTCAACTTTTTGGATGATGCGATATTGATGAATTTGCTACAAATTCGTTATGTCCAGTTTACCTTATAAAATCAACACCTATTTATTTGTTCACCTGTTTGATTTGATTGGAAAATACTATTATTTTATTGATTGAATGAAATCATAAAATTGAAAGCATTGGGAACGTGATTCGATCCTCGACCCGTTTTACAGCCTACTTTCCAGATGTCTAATAAAATAAGCTGATATGGAAGAACACAGTAAATAGCTTATTGTTGAGCAGGTTCTGTTATTAAAATATGTGAAGAAATACTCTCAGACTTTTAGAATGTTTTTTCTTGTGTTAGTACAGTTAAGCTGCCAACCATCCGTCACTTCGTAAACAAATATGCTTTGGTAACCGGTGTCACGATTTCGTTGTTTTAGGTGCCTATGTACTCACCAGCAGATATAAACTATCTGCCTTCCATTCTTGACCCAGGACTCGCCTTTAATTATGAAGACTGGAGCAACTTGAAATGAAGTGCCTTACTCAAGGATACAACGCGCTGTCCGATCCAGGAATTGAAGCTCACAAACTTATAATCGTACACTGAACTAACTAACCGCTTGGTTAAGCGTCATCACTATGGCGTCATTACTTAATGTTAAAAACTGTTTATTACAACGGTCAGTTTCATTGTTTTCCTGACATTCTGAATAATTCTTTACAAAACAGTTTCTTTAATAGTGGAAATCTAATAAGCAGTGATTGCTTTTGTTAAGGTAAATGAATATTTCAACTCCACAGCCTTTTGTAATTATCATTTTGATCAACTTAACTTTATTCTTAGAATTGTCTATTTATAAATTCAATTGTGATGCTTCTACTGTTTGGTTTTTATTAAGAATTTATTGCGATTTCGATTTGTAGTTTTCTATTGTTGTTGTGAAATACTCGTCTAAATCTTTATGGATGTTATTAATTATTACCGGGAACATTGGGTGAACTCTAGAAATAGACCAAAACCGTTTTAAACTTGCTGCTAGGGTCGTTTTAGTCTCTTTTTTTGTTGGTGCTTTGCAATTGCTAATGTTAGTTTTCCCAATTTGTCATTTATTTTGATCAAATTTATTCCGTTAATTAAAAATCGTTTTTAAATCTTTGCTTTGGTAGTTTTAAATTCTTTTTTTCTCTTCTTTTGTGCTTTTAAATGCTAATAATTCCTAAAGAGGGCGCCAAGTGGTTGGGGTGTTGCACTCACGTTTCCCTTGCGATCACTGCATCACGTGACACACTGGGTACCTAGGATCCATGCATCATATATGATACACATTTCCAGTTCTTTCAACGACCAGAGTCACTTGGGACTTACGAAAGGAACGAATGAAACAAGAGCTACCTAAATGTCTGAAAACCAGATCGTATCAGTTCATGTCAACTAAAAAGGACTTACGAAAGCGAGGCTGCAGACCACATGACCCGCTTGTTGTTTTTTAACCTCGTGTTTGTGTGGGACAAACATGAAAATGTAGTGTAGGAAATGTATTGAATACGCCTTTGCGTTTAATGGTACGACATTTAATCGAAGGTGAAAACAGATTGTCAAGCTATAATAAATATTAATTTACCTTTGGCTAAGAAATTTAACATTTAAAGGTAAACACTTATATTCAGCGATGCCATGCTAATATTTACATTTTTCTTAGAGAAAAATAATTTTGACTGGGATTGTCCAATATGGGATCGTTAAGTTT
>NC_142938.1:80988307-80993307 GCF_046866305.1 Octopus bimaculoides | reverse complement strand
CGCCCAAATATATATCATTTATTCATAATCTTGAATAAATACAGACACACACGTAAGCATATATTGTATAAACAGGTGCTTATACAACAGAGACACGTTCATCCACATATAAGTGTATGCATATATATTCATTATGTATCATGTGTGCATATATGCCTTTGTGTATACAATTTATTCATGATCATATATATTTCCTGTATAATTCGCACGTAAATAGCTATTGTCAATTTCCTCGTCTAACGATAATTACATACATACATACATACAGGTATATATATATATATATATATATATATATATATATATATATATATATTGTATTCATACATGTAAGTGAATGTGTAATTATGTGTGTGTGTGTGTGTGTATATTGTTGTATATGCTTATGCATATACATTCAGTTTGTATAGCGACTGCACGTTCTGAATTCAATAATCTATCCACCACAACATCAGTCGCTCTTTCTTCATTACGACTTCATACATACTGCACTCCAAATGATACTACGCACACGTGACCAATATATCGTCATCCGTATGTCTGTCTTGTTAACTATTTGAAGGTGGCCATTTCTGAATGTATGGACGTCATAAGTGACCAATCTGGGATATGTCTGGCGATTGCTGTCTATAAATATCTAATAATCGATACTTTCTTTTTCATTAAGATGGGGGTCAATGTATGTCAATCTCTATTAATCATTTAATATATGCAGGTATTGATCAACATCTATCTATCTATCTATGTATCTATCTATCTATCTATCTATCTATCTATCTATCTATCTATCTATCTATCTATCTATCACTCTATCTGATTGGCCGTCTGTCTGCCTGCCTGCCTGTCTGTCTGTCTGCCTGTCTGTGTGTCTCTCTTTCTGCCGCATACATACACACCCCTTTACCTTCATACATGCATTTATACAAATACCAGGATAACGAATGAGAAGGGAGGAAAAGAACGGATACAAGGAAACGAAAAATGGCCGATGGTGCGATATGCATACGTGTATACATTCACACACACACACACACACACACACACACACACACACACACACACACACACACACACACACACACACACACTCGTGTGTGCGTAGAGATTTCGTGCTCGCATGTGTGTGTTTACTTAGCGATTGATTCTGTAAGACTAAAGTTAAGTATCAGAGACATGAAAATTGCACAAATACAGAAATATTATTCGGATTAGGAATTATAATAAAAACAGCTTAGCATACTTCAATAACTCCCTAGAAGCGTACATCTCGGCCATTGCGGTACAAGTACACACTTAAGAAGTTCTCACAAGTGTCTCTTTCGGATATTCCTATAAGTATATACATTTCAACAATTCTCCCAAGAGCACTCATCATACGTTTCGTATGGTGGAATTGCAGTTATTGGCCCATTTAGAAACATGTAATCAAATATGAAATTCTTCACAAATTTCAATACGAATATAATTATAAGATAAAATATATGAAAATAGTTACATTTTTAAATACTGAATCTAACTAATGATGATGATGAGGATGATGATGGCTTCAAATTTTGGTACAAGGCCAGCAAATACAAGGGGAGGGGGTAAAAGTCGATTACATCGATCCCAGTGTTCAACTGGTACTTATTTTATCGACCCCGAAAGGATAAAAGGCAAAATGGAACTCGGCGGAATTTGAACATAAAGACGAGCAAAATACTTAGCGGCATTGTGCCTAGTGTGATAACGATAATAATAATAATAATAATAATAATAATAATAATAATAATATTGGTTTCAAATTTTGCCACAAGGACTGCGATTTTGGGAAAGGGATGAGTCGATTACATCGACCCAGTGTTCAACTGGTACTTATTTTATTGACCCCAAAAGGATGAAAGGTAAAGTCGACCTCGGTGGAATTTGAACTCAGAACGTAAAGACGGACGAAATACCGTTGAGCATTTCGCCCAGCGTACGAACGATTCTGCCAGCTCACCGACTTAATAATAATAAAAAAATAATTACATGGTCAATTCTATCGTGAAACCAACAAATTAAAAGACCAGGAAGCAGCATGGAGGTAGCTCAACAAGGGTGACCTAAAAAAGAATACTGAAAAAAAATTGTCTCTTATAAAAAATAAATTGTTCTTATGTATGGCGACTTTTGAATCACCCAGCATACATATAAGAATACAAAAAAATGGGACAAGAATGCGACAGGCGACAACAAAACATCCAGACAGTTGGATGATACAAAAAGGGACAAGAAAAAAAAACGGAACATTCGGAGTTTTCTTTCGTCAGTCGAGTTCCAGATTATCTTTGCAGTTTCAGCTGGTTATACTCGAGACTGCTCCAGTATGGCCAGCCCTAAGGAAAATCTAAGCTAAGAGCACTAGATTCCTTGGAAGAAAGCAGCGAATGTATACGAAAACAAGGACGGAAGAAAACGGAGAAATGGTACACAAATACAAATGCAAACAACAGGACATTAACAACAAGTGTCTTTCGACTAAGGACGAATTAAATTAATCTGGCGTGTGTGGAAGTGAATCCTTACAGCAGGCTCGTGCCGTCAGTAATTACTCAGGGCAGGCAGTTGGCGACCTTTATGTAGTAAAACACACAAAAAATAAGCGTTACACGGACGTGCGACTGAGTTGAAGGCAGATCTGTTTCTGTCTTTATAGCACGTAAAGAAAACGGTGTTGTAGGAATGTACGCAGCACGTGTGCTACAGCAGTTCTATGCATAGCTTAAATAGTGAGATTGAAAGGCAGGGGTGAATTATGCCGACCTAATCTACAAATAAAATAAGACATTTTGCATTTATATATTGTAATCAGATCACCATTTCATAATTTTATTGAATTACGTGCATATTTTGCCATAAAAGGAAAATATTGCTATCAATCTATTTTATTCAAGGTAGACACTGCCTATCTTGCCAACCGAGGCGGCACGTACCTGGTATGTATGTAAGTATGTATGTATGTATGTATGTATGTATGTATGTATGTATGTATGTATGTGTGTATGTGTCTCTGTGAGTATGTATGTATGTATGTTTGTGTTTGCTTTGTTTCTCACTGTTGGACAACTGGTGTTGGTTTGTTTATGTTTCTGTAACTTTGTCATTCAGCAAATAAAGACCGTGAGAATAAATATCTGACTTAAAAAAATAATAATACTGACGTTGACTTCTACTATACTCTTCATAGCAATGCTCCAGCATGGTAGCAGTTTAATGACGGAAACAAGTAAAAGATGAATGAAAACAATAAAAATAAAGCTGCTGATTACACGGCGAAACTCGGTCAAATTTCTTTGTAATAATTTACTTTGAGAACAAGGTGTTTGTGTCACGTGGTCTTAATTGTGTCTTGTAATGAAGACATATTAGGAGAGAAGAGATGCCAAAATATTCACGCCAGGAAACTGAATGGTGATAGCGAGACGCTTTACTTGTGAGCTCGCACAGCGCGAGATCTGAAGCGAGACATGTTTGGAATGCAACGATCAAAATGTCTTCATTATAGAAAAAAAAAAAGAAAATGGCGGGGTGGGAAGAATTTAATCTTCTCACGATGCATTTAAAAAATACCTCTGTATTTTGTGTGTGTGTGTGTGTGTGTGTGTCTAGGACATTATTGTAAAGAAAAAAAATCAATTTTGATTCCTGCTGTCATTTAATCTTTGTCACTTAACAAAATGGAGCACAGAATTAATTAAAAATACACAAGTTTCATTGTTGGAAAAAAAAAAGAAAAAAAGAAAAAAAAACATGCCAAAGATAAAAAAAGTAAATCAATAAATGAATAGACGAAATTTCTGAGAAATGCCAAAGAAAATGAAATTATTCGAATTGAAGGATTAGTTTTGTTTTTTTAATTCTTCCAAATGTTCTTCAATGAGGTTATCAGATAACAACCTGTACCTCAAATCTTGTAACAATCGATCTTCTGATCCACTAAATACGGTTTTCTTTAAAAACACTCTTTTTTTAAAAATACTTCTTTCAGTTTCTGCTCTGTATAGAGATAAAGTAAAATCTCGTTTGATTGTTGTTGTTTAGCCCATGGTCAATACGAGGTGAGTATTTTCATGAGCAAAAGTACTCCGTTGTCTTTGATCTCAGGAATGCTGAGTCATTATTTACCCGAGGATTATTTAGTTAAATATCTGTGATGACATTGCTTAGTGCATCCTTTTTCTAAGTTGGTAGGCAGTGTGTCATTGAAGGTAGTCTGACTGCTTCTTCTAGCAGCTTGAGCTCCTACGTAGGGATACAGCACGAAGCTGTACTCCTCCACATAGAGACTCCCTCCTTGTATAACGTTACTTAAAGTTTCTTATCTCGCCTAGATACCTTTGTTTTATAATCTACGATTAATGAAATCGTGAGGTGGGAATCAAGATTTTATCAAAATTTCCATATCAGTAAATTAAGCCAGTTTGCTGTGTCATAAGAGTATTGTTTTTCAAACGACAGTAGGTGCCGTGTCTCAAATGAACTGGCAACCAATTCAACTGGATGTCATGTCTCAACTGAGCAAATTTTCAAATGATAAGGTATCATGTCTGAATTGAACAACTCACTAAACAGAGTTAGTTGCTGTGACTCGATTGAACAGCTCATCGACTGAATTAACTGTTATGTCTGAATTAAATAGCTCACTAACTGAGCTGGATGCTATGACTAAGTTGAAAAATTCAGCACCAAAACCGACTTAGCTGCTATGGCTCAACTGAACACCTCACTGACTGAGTTAGCTGTTATTGTTCAGATGGACAGATTACCGACTGAGCTTCCTGCTATATCTCTACTGAACAGCTCATGAGGGAGATTTAGCTGTTTTTTCTTGTAAGAAAATTGGCTACACCGAGATTCCCTCTTTGGCTCCTCTTTTGAACGAGTTTGATGTTACGTCCGAATTAAAAAAGCTTATCAATTGAGACGGTTGTCTGAAATGAAGAACACTTCAACAGAAATAGTTGTTATGGTTCAACTTC
>NC_142938.1:80980807-80983307 GCF_046866305.1 Octopus bimaculoides | reverse complement strand
TTCGGAGTCCATAACATTAGAGTACCATTAGAGCACTGGGGGTTGATGTAATCCACGTACTCCCTGCTCCGAAATTGCTGCCAAAATTTCAAATCAGCATCTCAACATGTAAATTTATTACTGTTTTAGTTTGTTACAATTTGTTGTCTTGCACGAAATGCGGTTTTGGTTCTAAACATTGTGAAAGCGTTTGTTGACAAAGATAAATAGAGGAGAACAACAAACCGGTCCCCATACATTTTCCAGACCCGTAAATTCTCTCCCATTCTCCAAAGAGTATACATACTCCACTTTGAAAATCCTTGGAATAGGTGTACAATATTGCAAGGTGAGTAGGCAGGAAAAATAAACATATTAAAAAAAAACAACATAAAACCAATTGAGGTTAAAAACTATCGAATATAAGTTTAAATTAAAATTGTAAATAGTTTATCATTCACAGGTAAGGGTGCATGGCTTAGTGGTCAGGTGTAATCGGCTCACGGTCGTGAGTTCGATTCCTGGCAGCGTATTGTATCTCTTGGGCAAGACACTTTATTTCACATTGCCCCAGTCCACTCAGCTGGCAAAACCTAGTTGTACCTGTATTTCAAAGGACCAGCTTTGTGACATTCTGAGTCACGCAGAATCTCCCTGAGAACTACGTTAAGGGTACACGTGTCTGTGGAGTGCTCAGCCACTTGCACGTTAATTCCACAAGCAGGCTGTTCCGTTGATCGGATCAACTGGAACCCTCGACGTCGTATCCGTCGGAGTACCAATATTCATTCACGATTTATTAACAGTTTTTCATTCACAATTCTTAACTGCTTCTCATTCATAATTCTTAACTGTTTTTCATTCACAATTCTTAGCAGTTTATTCATTCATATGCCTTAAATTTTTCATTCATAACTCTTAACAGTTTTTTCAATCATAATTCTTAACGGTTTTATTCATTCACAATTCTAAACAGTTTCTTAGTCATAATTCTTAAGTGTACCCAATCATAATTCTCAGCATTTTCTTCATTCATAAATCTTTAAAGTTTCTTCGTTGATGATTTATTAATAGGCTTTGGAGAGAGAAAGAATCTTTTTATTTATTGTTTGTTAACGTTTTTGTTAATATGATATTTCTACTGATTAAATAACAGATAAAGAGAAAGAGAAAGTGAGGGTAAAAGAGAGAATAAGAGAGAGAGAGAGTGTATAGATAGTGAACGGAGGCCTGTTTCTTATTTGTGGTGTTGAGTTGATAATGTGAATGAAAGTTATCCCCGGATTACTAGATTATTCGGTGATGTACAAACTGACTTAGGTCGAATCGACAATGTCAAAAGTGGAGACGAATATCCGTTCGTTCATTCAGTCATTCAGTCATTCTATTGATTTGTTCGTAGTTCATTCGGTCAGACGAATGTATAAGGAGACGGGGAGAAGAGGGAGGGAAAGAGAGAAAAAGAGGGAGACAGAGAGGAGGAGAAAGAAAGAGAGAGAAGGAGGGGATAGAAGGGTAAGAGAGAGAGAGGGAGAAAGGACGGATAGAAGAGAGGGAAATAGTCAGATAAAGAAAAGCACTTGAGAGAGAGAGAGAGAGAGAGAGAGAGAGAGAATGTGTGTGTGTCGAGGAGAGAGAAGTACTGGAATAAATTAATATAGAGGGAGAGAGATGAAGCAGTACATGGAAGAGAGAGAGAGAGAGAGAGAGAAAGGGAGAGGGATAGAGAAGGAAAATGGAAAGAAGAGAAAGGGAGAGAGAGAAGGGGAGAGAGAAAGGTAAAGAATAAAGAAAAGAGTGAACAAGACAAGCAAACAGCAGAAAGGGGGAAACGGAAAATGAAAGAGAGAGAGAGAGAGTGAGAGAAAGAGAAGAGTGAGAGGGGGGGAAGAAAGAAAAACGCAACTGAATAATTTTGTGTCAACGTATTTATTGTAAAGAATCAGTAGAGCAGCGGATAAAACACATTGCAGAACCCTTCGGCTTCTCAACGGTGTTGAGTGAAAACCCCGCCGAAATGCTAAATGAATTTCCTTCTCCTTCTAAAATCGATGAAATAAAGTACCAGGGGTCCAAAAATTGTTGCTTTGTTCTTTCGTTAGGAGGGAGACATGGTCAATTATATGGTCCCCAGTATTTCACTGGTACTGTATTTTTATCGATCCGGAAGGATCAAAGGCATGATCCGGAACCAAACACCACAAGATAATTTGTCTGGTGCTCTACTGATTCTGCTAGTCTGCCTCTTTTCGTCAGAAATCATTATGACGATGATGTCAAAAGAAACGCCATATTGAACACGACTCCCTCCCAAAACATTCATGCATATCGTGTTTTTAATTTTAAAGTTATTAAAATACTCTGAGGTGGAATTTTGAGCCTTTAAATGCAGAATTAGGTCCCCGCGATGTGGGGGTCCCTTTATTTGGGATACAAGTGAAACGAACGGGTCCTTTTATTACTTCAACTTTGACCTGTTTCGGTCACCAGGCTGAGGTCAGGCTGCCGAACCGTGTCGAAG
>NC_142938.1:80958307-80978307 GCF_046866305.1 Octopus bimaculoides | reverse complement strand
AGATACCAATAGAATAAGTACTAGGCTTACAAAGAATAAGTCCTGGGGTCGATTTGTTCGACTAAAGGAGGTGTTCCTGCATGGCCGCAGTCAAATGACTAAAACAAGTAAAAATGAAATCTGAAATAGTGTAGATCATGTGATTTTTTTGTAAAACAGAAACATTACAAATTTATGGAGGAAATTTGTGTGTCGTGTGAAGATCATTATAGACGATGGACTCACACTCCTAGAATTTTAGAAGACGAAGTAACGCAAACTATGCAGTATGAGTTTGATAGGGACAACACGAAAAATTAAGGTTTATGAAATAAAGGTGAGGGTTGTGTGACGAGTGAAAAAGATCCTTCCTAGACGCTGGACTCAAATTCACAAACGTTCATAAAATTATGGAAAAAGATCATTCGAGAATATGAGCTCTCATGTAGTGTAAACTATGGTGTGTGATTTTCTAAAGAATCAAAATAAAAAAAAAAGAATACTATAAGCTAACGTTCGTAAAATATGGAGGGAAGTTTGTATGTTATGTGAAGATCATTATGGACGCTGGGCTCACGTTCACTAATGTTCAGGAAATATGGTGAAAGAGTGTTTGTGGTGTGAAGAAGATTATTCTGCAAGTTCAACTCAAAAAACCTGACGATCATAAAATATGCAGAAACATTATTCTAGTTGATGCCCTCTCAAGTAAAGTAAACGATGTTGTGTAATTTTTTTTATAGAAAGAGAGAACAATAGCGCGAGAAGCAGTTAATGGTCATGTGATACAGAGGAATGTTGAGTGCCGTGTGAAGATCATTTGGATGATCTCTCAAACATCATAAACTGTGTTGGGTGATTTGGACAGAAACAAATAAAAACAACACTCAAGCTACGTCCCTACAGCGCCATCTTCAGACGAACACCATCAACCACTTGTTTCCAGCATTCCCTCTCTTGCATTGTTCTAAATTTTACAGTGTTGCTACTGTTTATCACCCTGGGTGTACCTACATACAGCCGGGTAGATTCGATCTTGCTGGTTAAGAGTCCTGTTCTTCATTACAAATATGACATCACCGCATGAAAGAACTCGACCTCGCAATTGCTTTCTGCCCGTCATTTCCTCGGCTTTCTTTCTTTCTTTCTTTTATCGCAGTCTCTCTCTCTCCCTCTCTCTCTCTCCCTCTCTCTCTCTCTCCCCCTCTCTCTCCCCCTCCTCCCTCTCCAATACAATGCTACCAATTATTTTGTATGTGGCAGCGTGTTTCTTACGTCAGAGACTTAAGTCTGTTAAATTTATTTTTAATTAAAAGAAATAATGAATGTGTGAAGGTAGCCGTGGTAGTGGAATGTCGCACCTCGCAGCCGAAGGAATCATCATCATCATCATCATCATCATCATCATCATCATCATCATCATCATCATCACAACGACGACGACGACGACCAAGACCGCCACCACCACCACCGCCACCGCCGCCGCCGCCGTCGCCGCCGTCATCATCATTATCATCATCATCATTAGCGCCACATCCACCTCCCCACCACAACCACCACCATCGTCATCATCATCATCGATACACTTACACATTCTTAAGTAGATGATGCATGCCCATCCCCGCTTGTGACTCTCCTGTTTATGCATGGTGGTCATCTATACGAAACCCGAACATTTGAACTCCACTCATGCACTGACCCCGCTAACAACGGCCTCCACGACATTCTTCAGTGAAGACAAACAAGCTTCAACAGTGCAGACACAAACACGGTCACATCATTCATATATCAAAGCATTATATTCTTTAGTCATGGACGATGTACACACACACAAATACATACATACATACATACATACATGCAAACAGACACACACATACATACATACATATACACATACATACATACAGGAGTGCCCTGTTGTTGATGTTGAAATTCCAATGAAGGAGCCTTGGATCTAGGTTAGAAACCGGCTCTTTCTCTATAGGCAAGGAATCTTGAAATAAACTGTATAATGACATACATATATACATAAGTACATATCAGTCTGTTTTGCGGAACTGCTAAGTTACGGGGACGTAAACACACCAACATCGGTTGCCAAGCGATGCTGAGGGGAGGGGGGAAACACAGACACACAAATACATACATATATATATATACATATATATATATATATATATATATATATATATATATATATATATATATATTTGGAATTAAAAAACAACAAAACAAAAGACGAAGACGGGTGTGTAAACAACAAACAGATTTATTAGTTTAACGCTCGACAAGTGAGAAAGTCTTTTACGTTTCGAGCCTACGCTCTTCAACAGAAAGGAACACAGAAATACGACAAGCTTCTTTTCAGTTTTTGTCAACCCCCATCCACTCACAAGGTACTTGCTCAAGGAGCCATGCAGTGGGACTGAACCTGGAACCATGAAGTTGGAAAGAAAGCTTCTTACCACACAATCACTCATATGCAGATATTAAAATCTCTTTCCTTTTGTATTATATGCACAAGGCTGACATTTTTTTAAGAGAGGGCGAATCGATTATATTGATCCCAGTGCTTGACGAGTACTTATTGTATCGATAGCGAAAGGATGAAAAGAAAAGTCGACCTCGGAAGAATTAGAACTCAGAACATAGCGGCAGACGAAATACTGCTAAGCATTTTGTCCGGTACGCTAACAATTCTGCCAGCTCACCGTCGTTGCATATACTAATCTATTAATATAGATCTTATGTTTATACATTAGTTAGTCAATCTTAGCAGGAGTTTGACACAGCCTAGTAAAGGCTATGGGCTGCACCTCACCTTCTCTAAGTTATTACCATCACCATTAGCACAACTGGGCAATTATTTGTAGAAGAGAATTGCATTATTTAGGTAAGGCCTTTCCAGAATAAAATATAATTTCATTGTGGCGAATTAGCAGCGTCGGATTTTGCAGTATATTCTTTGCATTCCCAGTTCAAGTTCCACCTCCCCAATTCCACCGGGCTTTCAGAGACAGAATAACAGTTATAGACGAATATCTCCAATGGCGGTCGGAGTGTAGTGTCGACTTTCGCAACATCTTTGTCCCTTCAATACGACCAGGAGGCCCTGCAGAAAGCAAAGTATACGTTAGAGCCGAAAATATAGAGAATTTATTTAATAGTGAGAATGTGTGTTTAAATGATTATAACAACTTTAGCTAAAGATAATTATGTTAGCTGTAACGAATTTTATTTTCCGTGCGAAAATGTCTTCAACGATGTATGGAAAGATAGATAGATAGATAGATAGATAGACAGACAGACTGAGAGAGAGAGAAAGGTGGGGGGAGGGAGAAAGGGAGATGGGGAGCGATGGTGTCTCTGCAAGTGTATAACGGAAATTGCGAATGTAAGGTGTCAGCCGTTTTAGCCAATGGAGAACTGATGGCTGTCACGCTGTATGTTTGACCTACGTTTACAATGATATCTTCGTATTAGTTAGTTGTTCTGAATATTATCATATAAACTGGACTTGTTCGATGATTACATGATATTCAGCAGATATTCCGGATATTTCAGCATATAAACTGACTGCAATCAGTGATATATTGCCACTAGATTCGTCAGATATTGAGATTATCGAATAAACTGAATAGCGGAAGAGAAGTGAGCTGGATATTGATGGTCTGATACTTGAAGCGCACACACGCACACACACACACACACACACACACACACACACACACACACACACACACACACACACACACACACACACACACACACACACACACATGTACGCATACACACGCATCTTCATAAACGCACATACGTGAGTATTATATATATGTTATACAGGGTGGTGCCAAAGTCATTTTTTTCCATTTCAAATGAAATAAATACGAAAAGTAAAGAAACTCTGTTTTTTGGAAAGGTGAAAGCACGTGACCGAGTCTTTGGGGCGTTTGGCTTCTGGTCGTAAAGCCGTGGATTTGTTCTCTGGACTGAACGGCGCGACATGACCTTGAGCAAGGCACTCTGTTCCAGTCTATTCGACTATAAATGTTATAGCAGCAGCCAGAGATTTTTATCCTGTAAACAGTAAACAGCATAGGTAATGCTAGTTGGCAAATGGCACGGCTCCCGGTTATGGAAGTAAGCGAGAACATATTGAAAAATGTGCGATGCATTAGTCTGCTGAATGCAGTTTAAAATTTTTTCTAACATTCTCACAAAGGTATCAATGTATGTCGCCTGTAATGTGGTCGGGTTTGAGGATTTATGTATGGTTTCCAGCAGATCAATTTATGATAACTTTCCCGCCGATGTCACGTTGTAGAGAAGATTGGTAACAAGACTTGCTTCAGTGGAGATCTGATCTGCTTGGATCAATCAAAAGTTTCAATGGGGTCGACCATCGATTCTTAGTAGACGACCTCATGGGAACCAATTCGGTCCTTTGTTTTCAGAGGCTGGAATAGTTATTGCTCAGAATATATAATCACTTATATTAACTGTTTCGAATCTCGGTTCGGTAAGGGTTTCTTCTCTCATCACTCCAGTACGCTTTAAAATATTGAACAGTTGCTGCAGAAGTTAGAGGTCTTCGAAATGAAAGGCAAGAGATATTTTGGCACAGGAAAACGATGTAATCGTATCCGTATTGGACAGTGTCGCCATCATAGTACTAGAACCCCACAGAAGTCAACGAGGTCAGTACGAAATGGAAGGCATATGAAATGGTTCCAGAAGTATGCATTAACCAGAACAAATCGGTGGGCTTGCAACATGGCATACGCAGAAGTACGTCCATGCCAAACTGCATCGTGGGTAACTTCTTGTTAAAATTTAATTGAATGGCCCTAGTGACTGGGCCTATTCTTGGAGAGAGTACTTGCCCAAAACAATAAAGGTAACTCTAGATCTGTGTCGTTCCTCTGTTTGTTCCTAAGAAGCTGTCTCGTTATTGAAGTGTAACGCATATGTTGTTTGTATTGATGTTTTCCACGCATGTTGCCCAAACTCGCTTTATTACACCACAGTTTTGTGACTTGTTCTTTGTGATGGTACCTCGCCTGTTGTCCTTGTGGCAACCGACGGCAGAGAGGTAGAGTGCTGCCATCTAGTGTGTTTATAAAAAGATGAACCAGAGTGGCAAGACTGGTGAGACTGAATGGAGGAAAGAAACTGGAAAAAGGCACTTTGCCAGGCCCTGGGCATGGCCGAGTAATTGGGGGCGTTTGCATGGAATTTACCCCAAATTACCATAAGTGAGTCAAGGTCGACTTTCATCCTCTAGGGGGTCGATAAATTAAGTAGCAGTGGAGTACTAGGGTCGAGGAAAACAACTTAACCCCTCCCACCAAATTTCAGGCTTTGTATCTATAGTAGAAAGAATTATTATTATTATTATTATTATTATTTTATGTTTGACTTTTGTTTTGCATTTGTACAAGTTGGATCCAAGTCTCACCCAGAGACCTCAAGAGACAACAAGTTAGAAGTTCATGTAGGTGTTATGCCTAGGGTACCATATATTTGGATTTGTACAGTTTTGTTCAAGTGAATGTTTAAGAAACCATAAGAAAATTATGTTTGCTTTAAAATTTGAGATCACATAGACAGTATTTTACGTAGGATATGGGCAGTTCCCATGAGCACTATCTTTTGGACTTCAGCCATTTTGGGGTTTCCTGGTATCTGAGCTAGGTAGTAATCAGCCCGTTTCGCTGTCATTCCCAGGGCACCTATGACAATAGGTATTGTTTTCGTCTTCAGATTCCACATTTTGCTAATTTCTATTTCAAGATCTTTATATTTGCTCAGTTTTTGGTCGGTCTTGACAGATACGTTTATATCAATTGGGACAGTCATATCAATGAGGAGGCATGATTTTTGTCTGAAGTCTTTCAGTATGATGTCTGGCCTATTTGCGTCTATCTTTCTGTCAGTTTGAATGGTGAAGTTCCAGAGGAGTGCAATGTGATCATTTTCAAGTACTGGGGGTGGTTTGTGTTCCCACCAGTTTTTATCATGGGGCAAGTCCAGGTTTTTGCATATTACCCAGTGAATATATTGTGCAGCTCTATCATGCCTGTTGAGATACTCTGTAGGCGCAAGCAGACTGCACATGGAGACAACATGATCGATGGTCTCATTTTGTTGTTGGCATATACGACATAATGGGGAGCTGCCGTTCTTTAATATGTTGGCCTGGTAGTTCTTTGTAGGTAGGCATTGATCTTGGGCTGCTATGATAAACCCCTCTGTTTCTGATTTCAATCCAGAGGCCATTAACCATTGGTGGGTAAGGGCTTTGTCAATATCTGCATTATTCGCTCTCTTTGGGTATTTGCCATTGAGAGGTTTTCCATGCCATTTTTCAGTCATAATAGCTAAGGCAGCAATTTTAGCACGGGTTTTCAAGCGCTTAGCTTTTTCTGTAGGTGTTTCTAGTTCGTCTAATTCTTGAATTTGTTGCAATTGGAATTCACTTAGATATTCCTTTGCCTGTTTTGTTACTGAGTAAGATGCTTTCTTGCTTTCATATTTTAAGACAAGTTTTAGCATCCAGTCCTCAGAGTTTTTCATATAGGTGTCTAGGCCAATTGTGGCTACCTTCATTGATAATGCCAGTTGTAGTAGTCCTCGACCTCCCTCTTTTCTTGGCAGATAAAGACGTTCTATATCTGCCTTAGGGTGGTGCATTCTATGCATTGTCAACAGTTTTCGTATTTTTCTGTCAACATTACATATTTCAGTAATTGACCAGTTAACGATGTTGAAACTGTAAGTCACGACTGGTATGGCTAGAGCATTGATCGCTTCGATCCTGTTTCTCGCGTTCAGCTCTGTCTTCAGTATTATTATTATTATTATTATTATTATTATTATTATTATTATTATTATTATTATTATTATTATTGTTCAGTAGTTTTATTTTTATAACGTGCTTTCACTTCACTACCGAGCGCAGCTCTATGTGCCTTAGGTATGTGCTGTGGTTTGCTGTGATGCTCTTATGGTTACTGTATTGAAAGTGTTTTGCGTAGGATGTGTGCAGTGCCCAGTAGTGCAATTTTCTGTATGTTATATATATTTGTAAGTCCTGGTGTTTTTGTTATGTATTTGTCTGAATATTTTTTTATTATACCTAAGGCACCTACTATGATAGGAATTGTTTGTGTTTTTAGATTCCACATTCGAGTTACCTCTATTTCCAGGTCTTTGTATTTTGAAAGTTTCTCCATTTCTTTTAGGGAAACGTTGTCATCTGCTGGTATTGATACATCAATTAGAAAGCATTTTTTCCTTCATGATCTTTGACAACTATATCTGGTCTATTGGTCTTAATTTCTCTATCGTTTTCTGTGACCTTTTCTGGCGTGTGTTTATACCATCTTTTTTCTGTTGTTATTCCATAGTGTTGGCATAGCTTCCAGTGTATATAGGTCCCAGCTCTGTCGTGTCTGTGAATATATTCCTTCTTAGCCAGGACTGGGCAGCCAGAGATAATATGATTTATTGTTTCTTGTCCATTATTATTATTATTATTATTATTATTATTATTATTATTATTATTATTATTATTATTATTATTATTATTATTACAATTATTATTATAAAGGCGGCAAGTTGGCAGAATCCTTTGCACGCGGGGAAAAATGCTTAACGGTATTTCGTCTGCATTGAGGTTCTGAGATCAAATGCCACCGAGGTCGACTTTGTTTTTATCCTTTCGGGTTCGATACAATTAGTACCAGTGAAACACTGGGATCGATGAAATCGACTAGTCCCCTCCCCTCAAAATTTCAGCCCTTGTGCCTATAATAGAAATGATTATTATTGTCGTTCTTGTTGTTGTTGTTGTTGTCGTTCTTGTTATGTTTCTCACATAAACGTTTTAGTTATTCTTCACACCTGTTAATTTCCTAACGAAAATTCAATAGGAAATTCTTCATTTTCGAAATTTACCAAATCAGATTCCCAAAAGAAAATCATTTTCTCTTCCGTTCTTTACTTGATTCATTTTATTTTGTTTATTTTCTTTTTTTCGTCTTTTCCAATATTACTCTGCAAAATCTGCAAGAACAACAACGAAATCAACAACAACAACAACAACAACAACAACTGTAGCAACAGTTATGAGTAGAGGAAATATATGAACACAAAACCGTTTCTTTAACTTAGATTAGTTTCAACACCTTTCCTTTTTCATTTCCTCTCATTCTCGGCTCACTTAAGGTTTCATAAAACTAGGTTTCATTTTAAATTGGACGATCCTTCACACAATAACTACTACTACTACTACTACTACTACTACTACTACTACTACTACTACTACTACTACTACTACTACTTTCTTATGATTGGCACGATTCCTTTCGTTTCTTTGCGTTCTGAATTTTAAAAAACCACTGAATCTGACTTTGCCTATCACCTTTTAGGAATCGATAAAATAAGTACTACTTAAGAAGTGAGTCGATGTAATCGACAAGACCCCTCACTCTAAAATTTCAGGCCTGTGCCTATAGTAGAAAAGGGTTATTATTATTATTATTATTATTATTATTATTATTATTATTATTATTATTATTACTATTATTATTATTATTATTATTATTATTATTATTATTATTATTATTATTAATCAATTCCTGTTTGCACAGTACATAGAATATGCCTAAGGGAGATCATTCAGCTTTTTTCATTATTTCCCGCCTCCCCGCCATCATCTATCTAATAAAAACAAAGGAAAGAAAAAAATGAAACTAAAAGCGATTTAATTTTGCAGAATCATTCAATCTCTCGCCTGCCATCAAACTGTGTCGTCTGTTTATCGCCTGTAATTATTGCAATGACATCTGCGTCGAAATTGTTCATGTTACAGTCTTTTCCATTTCAATCTGCTCGCCTTATCCGCTTGGTTTTCTTTCAACATTCCGGCTGTTAGTCCGGTACAGATAGGTTATCGACCGAAATGGCTGTCGTATAAGGAAAAACATAGTGGGCTGCGCGGAGACATATTGGTCAGTGTAGTCCTAATGAAACAGACTTTTTCTTTGTTTAGCCAGAACGTCCTTTCCTTTGCCCTGCTCAATAAGAGCTAACCAGGTGCCAAACTACAAGAAGGAAAGAAAAAACAAATACGAAACGAAACAAAACAAACAACAATCACATCAACGTAAGATTAATGACTTTACTGCAACCGTTAATGTCTGATCGGAATCTTAAGGCACGATGTGATGTGAAAGCATTCAAGGGCTGGAGTCACCACCGTTGCAAACAATCGGGTTGCGACTCAGATCTGCAGATGACTCCCTTTCTTTCTCCTTTTCATTCTCCACTTCGTCTCAAAGGCCCTGAATAGTGTCAATAGCGTCGCCGTTCAACCGTTAAAATATGTAAAAAAAAAAGAAAGATATAGGCGTAGGAGTGGCTGTGTGGTAAGTAGCTTGCTTACCAACCACATGGTTCCAGGTTCAGTCCCACAGCGTGGCACCTTGGGCAAGTGTCTTCTACTATAGCTTCGGGCCGACCAAAGCCTTGTGAATGGATTTGGTAGACGGACACTGAAAGAAGCCCGTCGTATATATGTATATATATATGTGTGTACCTGTATGTTTGTGTGTCTGTGTTTGTTTCCCCTAACATCGCTTGACAACCGATGCTGGTATGTTTACGTCCTCGTAACTTAGCGGTTCGGCAAAAGAGTACGATAGAATAAGTACTAGGCTTACAAAGAATAAGTCCTGGGGTCGATTTGCTCGACTAAAGGCGGTGCTCCAGCATGGCCGCAGTCAAATGACTGAAACAATTAAAAGAGTAAAAGAGTAAAAATGTGAAATTACATGGCTGGCCATTCGTAAGCGATTATGGCTTGGTAACGTTTCTTTAATTGTTGAAATTAAACACAAGCAGCCTCTTGGACCTTCCATCTCTTGACCCAAGAAAATGGCGAGGATGTGACAGCTGGAAAGGGAGAAGCGCTGCACTAGCACTCGGTTGATATTCATTTTCGGTTGAAACAAAGTGAAATGAAGCATGAATTGAAACCGTGATCTCGCGATTGTGAGTGCAACATTCTAACCGCAAGGCTATGATTTCAAATTTTGGCACAAGGCCAGCAACTTCGAGGGAGGGGTAAGTCGATTACATCGACCTCCAGCACTCAACTGGTACTTATTTTATCGATGCCGAAAGGATGAAAGGCAGAGTCGACTTCGGTGGAATTTGAATCGAGAACGGGAAGACGGACGAAATGTCGCGAAGCACTTCGTCCGGCGTGCTAACGGTTCTGCCAGCTCACTGCCTTAATAATAATAATAATAATAATAATAATAATAATAATAATAATAATAATAATAATAGAACTAGTGCATTTGTTTAATATTTGCGAAAAATAGCCCTCCCAACATACAACGGTATGCGTGTGTGTGTGTGTGTGTATTACGCACATACGTGTATGTAGATATATGTATAGAAGTAAATGTTCATGTATAAATGGAACCGTGCATTTGTATGTGTATGTGTGTGTGTGTGTGCGTCTGCGCATGTGTGCTCGCGTATATAATATATATATATATATATATATATATATATATATATATATATATATATGTACATATGAAACTACACACAAAAAAAAGACAATGGAAATACCATCAATATGGAGCCAACACTTTGTTATGTTTCCGGTTGCGTGAAATAAGTACTTCCGCTTCATTCACCATTAACTTCCGTTTCATTCAAACAGAATATTCTTTTGATCTAACGAGTATCTCCGCTTGTTATGATGGTCTGCTCCGATGGTTAGTGATTGTAAAACATTGCTGTGATGCTGATGGCGACGACGACGACGACGACAACAGCCATGATGACGATACTGATGGAGGGGTGGTGGGGTGGTGATAATGGTGGTGGTGGTGGTGGTGGTGGTGGTGATGATGATGACGACGACGACGACGATGATGATGATGATATCGATGGTGGTGGTGATAATGGCGGCGGCAGCGGCGGTGGTGGTGGTGGTGGTGACGATGATTATGATGGAAAAACGGAAAGTATAGTTTGGTTGGAAAAAAAGCAACCAAAAACAAGCAACTGCGATCAAGAACAAAAGATGACATAAAGGCCATTTGCTGACGTCAAAATTCTTACCTGACATAATTCATTTTAAAATATTGGACACTCATAAATGCAAGTTTGTCTCTGACAAACATGAAACAAATGAACAATATTATCTTCACCAAGCAACATAAATAAACTAAAAATATAAATGAAGATAAAAGGTAATAATTCATTGAGTGCAGAAAAGGGAGAATCCAAACAACGACAATTCGGTTCATTCTTAATACGTTCTGGCAGACACGAACATGAATATGCTGGTTGCTGTGTTGTTTTTCATCATCGGAGAACATCAGCCGCCACTTTTGACGATGAATGTTTTTGACATACACGATTCCCCGGTTCACCAGTTTAAGAAGTCTTTGAGTCACCGCAGTGTTTTGCCCTCCTTGTGTGTCTCCTCAGTAAAAGCTACCTCTCCAGTCTGATGAACCTGATAAGATTACGAGCTTTTGTTTATAGGAATCGGCAAGCAAGTTATTTGCTGATGTGCGCTGATGTCTGCCAAACAGATAATATTCATCGGGTGCACGTGAGACAGCGAGAAACTAAACTAAGAGAATAAGAAATTTACCAATGAACGCTGCTGCTGTAAATCTTAATAGCTTTAGAATGTGTAGTAAGATAGTTTGTGTAATAGTAAGCTACGAGATTTTAATTTGAAAATACAGCTTAATGACGAGAACAAGAATCAGAGAAATTGTTTCACTGCTCTCCTCGCCCCCACAACGCCTTTATTAATATTATCCGTCAGACCCAACTCCTGAGAGATTTGTCATCACTCTTTTTTTTATTACCCCGACACAGAAGGCAAGATTTGAACTAAGAACGTACCGAATCAGAATAGATAGCGTAAGGAAGCCTTCATTACAATTCTGCTCGTCCAACGCCACCATTCAGTGCATCTCGAAAAGATGAAAATCTAAGTTGATGTCTGACATGAACTCAGAACATAAGCAACCGGAATAAACTCAAACAAATCTTTTTATCCGGTTCTTCTAATTTTCAGGCTTTAGAGTTGCTACTTTAAAGTAAATTATTAAAAGAAACATTATACATCATAATTTATTTAGATTTACAATAGAGGAATAACATTTTCTTTCACAGATCCCTGTTGTACAGTCGACTGGACTGGCGAGTCGTATCACTTCCGTGCTATTAAGCAGGTGTTGAAGAAACCTTCTATTCTGTATGGTGCTAGTCTATCGAAGGTTGTCTTCCCTGCCTTTAGAATCGTTTCGAGATTAGAATTATTCCGCACTTATCATGATACGAAAAAACAAAACAAAAACAGCAGTAACAACGTAGACACGCATTCATCTTACATCTCTTGTGTCAATTCTCTCTCTGTAATTCTCTTTTACTTCTGCATGGAGAACACATGATCAAGTGCGAGCTAACATATTTAATGTAGTGAACCAAAAGTAATTGCTAATCAATTGAAATTATACACACATAAAGGAAATGGGCGTCACGAACGTTAATAGCAGTTCTTGTCAAGGGGATCAAGGGGAAGAACTTCATTCTTTAAGTTTATTGAAAATTACATTGAAATATACTTCTCGGAAAAAGTTTTCGATAAAAACATTACTTTTGATTCATTCCAATCAGTACATTTATCCATTTTGAATTTAGAATAAAATAAAAATTCAATATCCTCGCTTTTACAAAGGAGGGGCATTAGACTTCAAGAACAGGCTTGCGATCGCAGTTGTCCAATGTCTTCGCAGCTGTTTAATTCCTAAAATTTCGGTTTTAAGTCTCGGATTTCAATTTACGGAAGGCCATAAGAGAAGACATCGTTCAGGGCCTATCGGGTTCGTAGTGTATCACAGTTAACAGAATCTAGGCAAACTTTAGACGATTGTTACTCTGCACGGTGCCTCAATAAAAGGTTCATCATTATCGTCGTCGTAGCCATCATCATCTACTCGTGTGTAAGTATATGTATGTATGTGTGTGTGTATGTATACACACGCGTGCGCACACACGCACGCATGTATAGGTGTTTTATTGGGTCATCCCATAAATAATGCGTTTTTTTTATACTTCTTTTATTTCTCAAAATTAAGATAAAGTTCTTTTTTAATCTAAACTATACTCTCCTTCATTTTCCACAATGCTCTTCCATCTATTTGGTAGACTTGCAAGGACCCTCTCCCAAGATTCACTTGCCTGTCACGAAAAATACTCCTCCAGTACTGTCCTGACCTCGTCTACAGAGTTTATATTTTTCTGTTCAAATGATTTTGAAGACTTCGGAATAAATGATAATCAGATGGGGCAATGTCTGGCAAATATGGTGGGTGGGGCATCATTTTCCATTCAAACTGCTGCAGCCTTTGGAATGTCATCCTCGCTGTATGTGGCCGAGCATTAACCTGACAGAACACCTTTCGTCTTGAAACCAAAGATGGTCATTTTTCTGCTGTTTGAATGACCAAATCTAATCTCTGCTAGTTCCTCAACAGTTACGATGGGATTTGCAGGACGTCCTCGTCGAGCTCTACAGATCTTCCAGGACGAGACTCGTCTTCTAGGCTGTAGTTTCTGGTTCGGAATTTCTGGAACCATCATTGCCACTGGCTTATGCTTATTGTCCGATCCCCATATGCTGCATTAATATTCGTCGCCCTTTCGTTGTTGCCTTTATTGAACTCATAAAGTAAATATGCCGAATATGCTCCTTTGCTATTTTCATTATAGCTTTGAAAAAATAACTGTTAAAAATCGAACTCTTTAAAACTTGCACTAAGAATAATAACAAGGTAAAATAACTGCCTCCTTTTATAGCAAGTTGATGCAGGTAGTTTATCCCGTCCCCTTCCGACTTTTAGTTCATGTAATTGAAAAAAAAAAGCCGCATTATTTATGGGATGACCCAATATCTTTCATCATTTCTTGCACGAATAAAATGGTGGCGATGGTGGTGAACGAGTGGTCGAGAGATGATAATGGTGGTGGTGGTGGTGATGGTTATAGCTTCCGTTTGATTGTGAAGTAAATAGCCAATCAAACGCCAATTATCGTAATATAAGAAAACAAAATAAAAGGAATAAACACGTTATGTTCCTTATACTTCAGATCAACGAACATCATCATCATCATCATCGTCATCATCACCATCACTACTACTACTACTACTACTACTACTACTACTACTACTACTACTACTGCCATCATCATTATTATCATTACATATTGGTGTTATTATTATTATCATCATCATTATTATTATTAAATCCCGCAGAGGTCGACTTTGCCTTTCATCTTTTCGGGGGGCCGATAAAATTAGTACCAGATGAATACTGAGGTCGATGCAATAGACTTATGCCCCTCCCCCACCAAAATGGCTGTCTCCGTGACAAAAATTTGAAACCATTATTATTATTATTGTTATTATTATTATTGTTGTTGTTGTTGTTGTTATTATCATCATTATTATTTCTATTATTACTATTATTATTATTATTATTACTATTACTATTATTATTATTATTATTATTATTATTATTATTATTATTATTATTATTATTATTAGTAGTAGTAGTAGTAGTAGCAGCAGCAGTAGTATGGTGATGATAATGATGATGATGATGATGATGATGATGATGATGATAAGAATCTGCTTTGGTAATGGAATAAAATGAAAATGAGACAAGGAAACCAATTGTATTTGCATTTAAGCACTTTAAGAAGAAATCTCCACCAACTGGTTGCATGATGCTATTTCAGAAATCAAACGTGACATTTCATTAGTTTCCGTTCTGAAACATGGCGTCAAGAGAGATTGTGTACTTCCGCTCGTGACACACTATTGCCAGGTAATACACGAGGGCGCTTTAGACGTTGATAATCAGACGATACTGGTGTAGTAGTAGTAGTAGTAGTAGTAGTAGTAGTAGTAGTAGTAGTAGTAGTTGCTTCACAAAGAAAAACAACTGCACACAATTATTCCGAGATATAGTTATTATTCGGGAATAACAACAACAACTATAATAATAATAATAATAATAATAATAATAATAATAATAATAAAAATAGATAGCCCGGCTATGGAAAATGAAGAAGGTGAAGGTGGGGCCAATTATTGTTGGGTCCTTGGGATCAGTGTCATCAGAAGGCATCAAGGGGAATATAAAGGAAATGGGAATAGAGCGCCCATTAGAACTGTTACAAAAGGTTTGCCTCCTTGGCAGGGGCAGAATAATCAGGAAAGTATTAGATAACTGAAAAGAATGTATAGCATGGTACCGTAGGCTGCAGGTAGTAAACCCGCTATGCATGCAAGACTCTAGGAGTTCCAGCAAAACCTGAAATAGTAAAAAGAACTAATAATAATAATAATAATAATAATAATATTTATATAGAAAGGATTGAGGTAACTCCTCCTGAAGATATAGAGTCAAAATTAAAAGAAGAGTGCCATTTGCTATCTCGTGAACAATATTTCGACATCTTGCGTGTCTTCCACTGGTTCAAAAAATAAATTTGTCAATCTACTTCATTTTCGTTTATATAGAAAGGATTGAGGTAACTCCTCCTGAAGATATAGAGTCAAAATTAAAAGAAGAGTGCCATTTGCTATCTCGTGAACAATATTTCGACATCTTGCGTGTCTTCCACTGGTTCAAAAAATAAATTTGTCAATCTACTTCATTTTCGTTTATATAGAAAGGATTGAGGTAACTCCTCCTGAAGATATAGAGTCAAAATTAAAAGAAGAGTGCCATTTGCTATCTCGTGAACAATATTTCGACATCTTGCGTGTCTTCCACTGGTTCAAAAAATAAATTTGTCAATCTACTTCATTTTCGTTTATATAGAAAGGATTGAGGTAACTCCTCCTGAAGATATAGAGTCAAAATTAAAAGAAGAGTGCCATTTGCTATCTCGTGAACAATATTTCGACATCTTGCGTGTCTTCCACTGGTTCAAAAAATAAATTTGTCAATCTACTTCATTTTCGTTTATATAGAAAGGATTGAAGTAACTCCTCCTGAAGATATAGAGTCAAGATATAGAGGAGGAGTTACCTCAATCCTTTCTATATAAACGAAAATGAAGTAGATTGACAAATTTATTTTTTGAACCAATGGAAGACACGCAAGATGTCGAAATATTGTTCACGAGATAGCAAATGGCACTCTTCTTTTAATTTTGACTCTATATCTTCAGGAGGAGTTACCTCAATCCTTTCTATATAAACGAAAATGAAGTAGATTGACAAATTTATTTTTTGAACCAGTGGAAGACACGCAAGATGTCGAAATATTGTTCACGAGATAGCAAATGGCACTCTTCTTTTAATTTTGACTCTATATCTTCAGGAGGAGTTACCTCAATCCTTTCTATACAAACGAAAATGAAGTAGATTGACAAATTTATTTTTTGAACCAGTGGAAGACACGCAAGATGTCGAAATATTGTTCACGAGATAGCAAATGGCACTCTTCTTTTAATTTTGACTCTATATCTTCAGGAGGAGTTACCTCAATCCTTTCTATATAAACGAAAATGAAGTAGATTGACAAATTTATTTTTTGAACCAGTGGAAGACACGCAAGATGTCGAAATATTGTTCACGAGATAGCAAATGGCACTCTTCTTTTAATTTTGACTCTATATCTTCAGGAGGAGTTACTTCAATCCTTTCTATATAAACGAAAATGAAGTAGATTGACAAATTTATTTTTTGAACCAGTGGAAGACACGCAAGATGTCGAAATATTGTTCACGAGATAGCAAATGGCACTCTTCTTATAATAATAATAATAATAATAATAATAATAATAATAATAATAATAATAATAATAATAATAAAATAGACATTACTTCAGCACCAACAGCAGAAGAACTAGAGAAATTCTGGAAACAAATATGGTCGGTGAAGCAACAACCCCAAAAAAGGACCATTAAAACAACGAACTTAGCACCTGAGCAACTCTGGGCCCCTATAACAACTGAAGAGGTCACCCAGACACTGCAAAGACTAAGCAACTGGAAAGCACCTGGACACGACAAGATCCCCAATTTCTGGTTAAAACACCTGCCAGCAATGCATAAAAAGCTGGCAGAAAACTTTAACAACATAATAGCAGATCCAGAAACAATGCCTGAATGGCTCACAAATGGGAAAACCATCTTAATCCCCAAATCCACGGAAACGGAGAAACCACAAAACTATAGACCTATAACCTGTCTCCCTACGATCTACAAAGCCTTTACTGCAATAATATCGCAGAGAGTGAGTAAACACCTGGAAAATAACAACCTGTTTCCAGAAGAGCAGAAGGGATGCTGCAAGGGCTCATACGGCTGTAAAGATCAATTATTGATCAATAAAGCCATAACTGAAGACAGCCGCAGAAAGAAGAAAGGCCTCAGTATGGCCTGGGTGGACTACCAAAAGGCTTTCGACAGTGTTCCCCACACGTGGATTCTGGAAACACTAGCCATAAACAAGGTGGCACCAATTATCATAAAATACATAGAGCACTCAATGAACAAATGGCAGACAGTGCTACAGCTCCAAACAAAAGAGGGATTTGTGAAAACGAAAGCCATCCCCATTAGAAGAGGAATATTCCAGGGAGACACGCTCTCTCCACTCCTGTTCTGCCTGGCACTCACACCTTTAACAGAATTGCTAAATAGAACTGGATGCGGTTACAAATGCTATGGAAAAACAGTCAGCCACCTTCTATATATGGATGACCTAAAATTATATGCAAAAAACGACAAAGAGCTAGAAACACTACTACAGACAGTACACGGCTTTACCAAGGAAATAGAAATGAAATTCGGATTAGAAAAATGTGCCAAAGCAACCCTGAAAAGAGGAAAATTAGTTAAAAGTAGCAATATAACACTAGATAAAGCCAATGAAATAAGAGAACTAGACGAAAGCCAATCATATAAGTATTTAGGAGTCAATGAACTAGATAGGATACAACATACACAAATGAAAGAAAAAATAAAGAAAGAGTACTATAGACGAGTTAGATCAATACTAAAAACAGAGCTCAATGCTAAAAACAAGATAATGGGTATCAACACTTTAGCTGTCCCAGTTATAAGCTACAGCTACAACATCCTTAACTGGACACTAAACGAACTATGTAAAATAGACAGGAAAACAAGAAAAATAATGACAGGATATAGGATGCACCACCCAAAATCTGACATAGAAAGGCTATATATACAACGCACAGAAGGTGGCAGGGGTCTTATACAGCTAGAAAACTATTATAAAATAACCACCATAGGACTGCAAAAATACCTACTCCAGAAGCAAGGGAAACTAATACAAATAGCCACAAAACACGAGCAAACAAAAAACTGTTTTCAGTATTTAAGGAAGCTGACAAATACAAACAAGAAATCAATCTACCTAACAAATACGAAGAAGAAGAAGAAGAAACAACAAAAGCTATAAAACAAATGAAATCCAAACTAAAACTAGAACAGCAACGGACCATGATAAAACGATGGCAAGAAAAGCCCCTACATGGTAAATACTGGGCTAAACTAAATGCGAAAGAAATAGACAGAGAAAAATCCCAGCAATGGCTGAGAAGCTCAGGACTCAAAGCAGAGACTGAAGGATTTTTAATTGCTGCACAAGACCAAAGCCTCCCCACCAGAAATTACCAAAAACACATAATGAAAAGAAATATAACAAGTAACTGTAGAATATGTGGAGATCGACAAGAAACAATAAATCATATTATCTCTGGCTTCCCAGTCCTGGCTAAGAAGGAATATATTCACAGACACGACAGAGCTGGGACCTATATACACTGGAAGCTATGCCAACATTATGGAATAGCAACAGAAAAAAGATGGTATAAACACACGCCAGAAAAGGTCACAGAAAACGAGAAAGCAACCATACTCTGGGATATGCCAATACACACAGATAGAGAAATTAAGGCAAATAGACCAGATATAGTTGTCAAAGATCATGAAGGAAAAAAATGCCTTCTAATTGATGTTTCAATACCAGCAGATGACAACGTTTCTCTAAAAGAAATGGAAAAACTTTCAAAATACAAAGACCTGGAAATAGAGATAACTCGAATGTGGAATCTAAAAACAGAAACAATTCCTATCATAGTAGGTGCCTTAGGTATAATAAAAAAATATTCAGACAAATACATAACAAAAACACCAGGACTTACAAATATATATAACATACAGAAAATTGCACTACTGGGTACTGCACACATTCTACGCAAAACACTTTCAATACAGTAAACATAAGAGCACCACAGCAAACCACAGCACATACCCAAGGCGCACAGAGCTGCGCTCGGTAGTGAAGTGAAAGCACGTTATAAAAATAAAACTACTGAATAATAATAATAATAATAATAATAATAATAATAATAATAATAATAATAATAGTAGTAGTAGTAGTAGTAGTAGTGGTGGTGGTGGTGGTGGTGGTGGTGGTGGTGGTGGTGGTGATGATGATGATGATGATGATGATGATGATGATGATGATGATGATGATGATGACAACAACAACAATAACAACAACAATACAATACCAGGCAGTGGCTCTCATGACTTCTGATCTTAACTGACTGGAAGTGTTATCATGTACATGGTTTTGTCTCGGTATAAAAGATGGGCTGCAGCAAATATTCTGTTCAATACCACAGATTTGCTTAACAAGTTGAGCATGTCTCTTAATGGCTGAGGATATGTGCATCTCTGATCACGACCAAAAGTAGTGGGGGAGCATCATAGCCATGTGTTGAGAGGAATTCTTTGGGGTTTCAATAATTCACCTTTGGAAACACGGGTGTTTTGCTCAACATCCTTAAACAAACCTTATTCAGAGACCTTTTGAGCGGCATGGGCTACTCGACCTGAAGAAAATTCCAAATGGGCCCCAC
>NC_142938.1:80940807-80953307 GCF_046866305.1 Octopus bimaculoides | reverse complement strand
AAACTTTCAGAAGTGGTTGTCGGAGAAATTCTACTTCTGGTCTCTTAGTACTCACTCGGGGCGCGGTAGAGAAAGACACCAACTGCTCTGCTTGCAACACCAAGGTCAAGCTGGTGGCCAGGATCAAGGAAGATCTTCCCAGGGACACGATGAGGAATGCATATGCCTGGCACCGGAGTTGTCTTGAGGCCGCAGTGAAACCGGGGAACGGTTACTTTGCGTAAACTGTTATCTCTCAGCCATAATCTAATTGATTTCTTAATTTATTTTTCAAGAAACTTTTATTTTTGGACGAGGTGTCGTGTTTTCTTTCTCTTTTAAGCAAACTGCCCGACTCAACCCAAACATCCTGTAAATATACATTTAGCATAAAAGGAGGAATCATAAATTTCACATGTATAGTTCATACTTTAACTGTAGTATGAAACATATACAATTTTTTTGTTTTTCTGCATTTATGGTAAATATGTGAATCTTAAACATCGTTTTAACCGATTATGCATATACATACAAATCAGTCTCACTTGGATTTACTGCAATGTAATAACGTGCTAGAGTTTAATGACCTGTTATATATTAATTGAACTTTTAATTAGAGCGGATATATTCTTTGATGTTTATAAATCAGTTCTTGGTATGAATACATAGGCGCGCGCATACACACTTACACACACACATAAATATTGTGCGTAATACGAATGTTGAGAGACGTAAGATAATAGGTGCATGCAAGAGGTGTTCAGACCGAATTATTTGTGTCTCAACTCCAACTTTCAGTGCAAAGATGTTATAATTTCTTAAATGAAGATTGAATGCAGGCAATGTTTCGATCGAGCTTGAAAATGTATAACAGATTAAAAGCATAAACAGACAAACAACGGGTATCAAGACACCTCATGATATACGAATGCTCATACTACATGTTACCGAGAAAAAGAAATACATAAAGAAGTATATACATGCATATAAGTTCTAAAATTGCAGAAGAATTCGTTACTGGACAGTTTAGCTTAATGGTAAAGCACTTGACGCGTAATCACAGGGATGTGAGTTCGAGTCTCACAGCTGGCCGCTAGCATATTTTTCTGCAATGTATGGACAATTTATTCTGTTCACGCTATTTCATTAGCATTATCACGCGTTTGAGAATGAAAAAATATATTTCTGTATCTTTCAATACATCTCAGCACTTCTAAAACAAATTTTGTTTACTTTCATATATATATATGCATATATATGTACATACCTATATATATAGGTTTCTTTATGTCCCCGTCACTTAGCAGTTCGGCAAAAGAGTACGAGAGAATAAGTACTAGGCTTACAAAGAATAAGTCCCGGGGTCGATTTGCTCGACTAAAGGCGGTGCTCCAGCATGGCCGCAGTCAAATAACTGAAACAAGTAAAAGAGTAAAGAGAGTATATGTATGTATTTATGTGTGTGTATATATATATATATATATACATAGATACATACATACCGAGTTGTTTTTGTATCTTCTTACTTTCACCAATCTCTTTGGAACTCTATTTTGGGAAAATCGAAGATGGCGGTTCTGCCGCAGCAATTCTTTCAAAATGATAAGTCTCTCTCTCTCTCCCTCTCTCTTCATCTCGTTTTGTTTCTATCTTTCTCTCTTGTTCTTTTTCTTTCTTTTTTTTTCATTCTTCGTGGTCTCCTATCCATTTCCGATGACGTAACATTTTGTAATTATTCCATTTGAGACTTTATTTTTCGGAATATTTTTTGTTCTAAATAAGTTTGAAACCTATTATATTACGAAACTGCGAAAGAAATTTGTCACAAAATCAATTTTTAATTTATTTACAACCTACATCATATACATACATACATACATACATACATACATACATACATACACAGGTATATGTATGTATGTATGTATGTATGTATGTATGTATGTATGCATTTATGACTGTGTATGTCCGTTCTTATGTATGCGCGCTTGTATGTGATACGTGCGTGTCTTATGGTATATGTGTATATGTATATATATGTCTATATGCATATGTGTATATATTTTGTAATTATATATATATATATTTACATATTACACAATTAAATACACACACATATATAATTACAAATGGATGTAATTACATTTAAAATAGATACCGGTATGTGTTATTTAATATGTATATATGTACATATGTATGTATGTATGTATGTATGTATGTGTACATACATATATACACAGATATATGTATGTATGCATGTACGTATGTATGTATATATACACACACTATGTATAGACGACAGCGTGCCAAAGAGTCTAGGAAGAAAAGAAAAGCAAGCGCAAACTTTGATGAATTTGTCCATTTACTGTTAGTAAATACTCAGTTTTTATTCTTTCTCGTTTCCAACATGATTTATATCTCTCTCTATCTTCCTTTGATCTCTTGTGTTTTATCAACGCTTTCTGCATTGTCTTCTCTCCTTCTCTCTCTCTCTCTCTCTCTCTCTCGCTTCTCTGTTGTGCTTCTTGGTCTACCGTAATGTTTCACCTCTCTCTCACACACACGCACGTACATAATCCACATTCATTGGTCTATCGTTATGTTTCACCTGTGTCTTTCATTCTCGCTCACACATACATACACATAATTACACATACGTACGCCTCTATGTTGTTTAGCCCAAGGTCTGCCCCAGTCCGCTTACAATAAACCCCGCTCCATTCTTGAGCCTCGCTCCTTTTTCGTGTCACTGCAATGTCCGTGTCATTTCATTTTCTAAGTCAGATGTAATTTGAGGGAGATACATTTGGTTGATATTTCCAGCAGATTGAACGACCACGTTGAGGTAGCCCGGTTTGCTTCTTAAAATTGTGTTCCATTGTGATTTGACCCCGGATCAGTAACGATCGAGAAGGCGTCCCAGACGTTCCGGCTGTGACCATCTTATCTATTTCTCCAAAAAGTATACCTGAGACTGCATCATATACTGTGTCCCACATGATGTGATTTGAGGAAGATTTGGCTGTTATTTCTATCAGAGCGATCAACGAAATAGAAATCCTCAGACATATCAGTTTGTTGTAGGTTTGTGTAAACTTCTTTGAGATTTTCTTTGAAACAACGAAGCCACAACAACCAATGGCAGACTGGCTCTAAAAGTATTGGTTGCCAGGAGACTGAGGGGAGCCACACGCAACCACGGGGGTGGGGGTGGGCGCCCGCAACTAAACTGCTATCATTTAATTCTTTTTTTTGGGGGGGGGGGAAATAATGCCGTCTTCCAGGAGTGAATAAAAGCTTCTCAAACTTGAGGGGATGGGCCATTTAGATACTAACATAGGCCCCCATATATGGATTCTAATGGCGCAGGGACCCACTTGCCATCGGGCAAGCTGGCAACCTGGCCAGTCCGCCACTGACAACAACAGTTTGGACCAAACGCTCATGTTTACAGCTGAAATAAATATAAATATTACTCAGCGAAGTTTTCATAAACAGTTTTCATCTAATGATAGATATACTTAAATCAACATTACTGAACTTCATGGCTTTCACTTTCAATATATTTTGATGATAAAATGTGGTTAGGAAACACACATACACACGCGCACACACACACACACACGCACACATACACACACACACACACACACACACACACACACACACACACACACACACACACACACACACACACACACACACACACATACAGAGCTTGCTGCAAGCTTTAGTGCCCGTTAGTTGATTTAAGAATATTTTTTTTAGTGAAATGATTGCCGAGTAATGTTAATTTCCACCATTTATTTTCGCTGTAATATATATCGCACACGCACACACGCACTCACTCACTCACACACACACACACACACACACACACATTCGTACGCTTGCATACATAGAAACAAATATATATATATACCTTTATACACACAGAAACACACATGTATGCATACACGCATATATGCTTATATACATATATGTGTATATATATATATATATATATATATATATATATATATATATATATATATATATATATATATATATATATATATATATATATATATATATATATATATATATATATATATATATATATATATATATATATATATATCCGTATCTATCATATATTTTTACTTTTGTCGTAATCATTAGACAGTAGCCATGATGGGGCACCGCATTGACGAATTTTAATCGATGTAATCGACCCCACTACTTGCGTTTTTTTTAAAACTGGTACTTATCGGTTTCTTTTTCCGAATCGCTAAGTGACGGGGACATAAGCACACCGACTGCGGTTGTCAAGCGGTGGTGGGGACAAACACATGCACAAACCTATTCACACGCACATATGCACACTTGCACACACACACACACACACACACACACACACACACACACACACACACACACACACACACACATTTACGTCAGACTTATTCCAGTTTCCGTTGATGAAATCCACTCAAAAGGCTTTGGTCGGTCCGAGGCTATAGTAGAAGCCACTTGCCCAAGGTACCGCGCTGAGGGACTGAACCGGAGACCATGTGGTTGGAAAGCGTACTTCCTATCACACAGTTACGTCTGTATTTTTCTCTTTCTACAGTCCTTCTTTTCTTGTGAGTGACTATATGTCCGAAACGTCAATGACACTTTTCGCTTTCCCTTTTTTCTTTTCTTCTTTTCATGTTGATAGACCCTAAACTCCCTACGGCCCATGTAACATCGCCAGCATCACTGATGTTGCTTCCCAGAGCATCCAATTAAAGAATCTTGAAATCAGATTTAATCTCTTTCTTAATTGTGTTGCTGTCTGGTTGCGTTTGTGAAAAATAGAACATTTAAAAAGTGACAGTAAAAACAAATTGCTTTTTCTTTATCCCTTCCAGTGTGAATGATTGCTCAAACGGATTCTTAAAATTCTATACTTTATTTCATTATACTTTTTAACGGTTTCAGCCATTGGATTGCGGCCATGCTGGGGCATCACCTTCAGAAGGTTTTAGTCGATCATAACCGCGGTATTATTTCGGACTGGTACCTAGCTTATCCTTAACTATTTATGGACTTTCTGAGACAAATGCACGAGACAGGATATAAGGTTGAAAAAACGAAACACAAAATAAACGAGAAAAAAAACATCCTAAACTTCCTACGTCTCCAGTAACAGCACTAATATCACAGAGGATACTTCCCATAGCATCCAAGAGCTGTGTTTGGAAGCCAGATATAATCTGAGTGCGTTTGTAAAAAATAAATCATGCATTCAAAAAGTGACATTAAAGTAATTTAAGTTCGCTATTCATGGCGCCAACGGTGGCGACCATTGGCCAACACTTTTGGGGGAAGCTGTTGACCAAGTGCTCTTCCAGCACGCAGAAACTAATAAAAGATAAAATAAGAGTAGAAAATAATTCCTCTTGAGTAATCATCCACAATGATAATGTCATGTTAACGTATTAAAATATTTTGCTCTTTAATGTTGTGTATTTTCGATTTATTTTCTACAAACGCAAGCAGACGACTGTATAATACCAGAGAGATTATGTCTGGAATATTTTGGAAAAGAAACCATAATAGTTGAAACAGAAATGCTTCTTTTTTATTAGTATGTTTTTTTTTTATATTTTCAATAGTTGATGTTATTGTTTTTATTGTCATGTTGTCAATGTTGTTTAGTCTCAAACAAATCAAATGGCTAAAGACGTTCCAGCTGTGACCGTCCCGTATTTTAAGGGATATCTTGAAATGCATTATTTAGCGTATCTGTTTTCTTTTTAATTTAAGACGGGATTTAATTTGTTATTTAAGAGAGATTTGGTTGTCATTTCTAGTAAATCAAGTAGCCGTATGAACGCTCTCCTTTTTTGGTTCGTATTTCCGACAGCGGATTGACACGATCGTTAGAGCATCCAACAAACGACTTGTTTGGGTATTTAATTACGAATCCAGGTAAAAAAAGGTCACAGGTAAAAGTCACAGGAAAAAAGTCACGGAAAAAATGTCAGGGAAAAGAAGTCACGTGTAATGTCATCATATATAAATAGTGTTGTCAATATGTACAAGTCATGTATTGCCAGTTAATTGACTTTAAATATTTTCTGTTTTATTACCTTAATTGTTTATGGTACTTTAATAAATTGGGACTGACTTGAAGAATATTTTTGCTTGATTACCTGACTTTCTTTCCTAGACAAAAATGTGACTTTTTTATGTGATTTTTTCCCTGTAACTTTATTACCGGTCGCGTTAATTATAGTCCTTTACGTTCTTAGTTCAAATCTTGATGAGATCAACTTGGATTTTAAACTTTCTGGGGTGGATAAAACAAAGTACCAGTGAAGTATTGGGATGGATTTAATTGACAGTATCCTAGCTTCAAATGTTTGCCTTTGGAAATAAACTTTCTGTGAGCGGAGCTCGTATATCTGTTTCAAATCTCGTTTAGCATCGCTACAATTCATTTATTGATGCCACCAAAACACTTGAGTAAAGAATGAATGTTCTTACAATCTCAATCCCAATCCCTATAAATGCATGACATTAGCTTGTTATAAAACCTGCAAAAAGAGATGGAGGCAGTAATCACACTGAGAAGTACTGTTTATCGCCATTTCAACATGGCTGTTCCGTAGGAACCGACATTACTGCTATTTTTAACCCCGGAGGACGCTTCCTCCAGCTGGCTATTCGATGCAATCAGCATCCGATATATATTGCAAGCAGAGGAGTGAACTCCTACCATCTTCTAGCCACGAGACCACTAGACCGTACGGTTTCGACTTCTTTGCGGTTATCCTCAGGTGGATACTCGCCCGTTGTTCACTCCAGCTCGCAATATATAGAAAACTAGTGACACACAATCACTAATCTTAAAACAAGCAAATTAGCTAATTAGAAAATCTCTACATGAGAAGAAAGCAGAAACTATACAGAGAAATAATATACGACAATATTTTTTGCTTAAATACTTAAATAAATTTATCGTTTTAAAATTTTCTACTCAATGTTGTCTACACCTTACTTCACATGTTCTACAAATGTCATAGACAAGGCTGTGTTTGTCTCTCAACTCCATTACTTTTAAGAGAGAAAGAGAGAGAACGAAAGAGAGAGCGATGGAGAGAAAGAGAGAGCTAATACTACGGTATCTGCCCAGACATTTCCCTTCAAACACATTCATATATATGTATTCATGTGTTTGTATATACACACATATATATATATATATATATATATATATATATATATATATATATATATATATATATATATATATATATATATATATGTATGTATGCATGTATGTATGTATATGTATATATATGCTGCCCCACCATGGCTACAGCCTCAAGGCTGAAACATATAACAATAACAGAATACACACACACACATATATATACACATATATGCATATATATTTTTACACACACACATGTACGCATATATATAAACACACACACACACACACACACACACACACACACACACATAGAGAGAGAGAGGGAGAGAGAGAGAGAGAGAGAGAGAGAGAGAGAAAGAGAGAGAGATAGATTGAGAAGAAGAGTGACATAGCTACACACACACACACACACACACAAACATTATTTACATACGGGTGGATGCGATGCGGTCATTTTTACCTTTGAAAGCAAAACCAAAAGTGTTTTAATGCATAAATTTTCTCTTTTTCCATTTATTTTTCTAATTATTCATTTATTCATTTATTTGCCTATTCATCAATGAAAGATTTTTTTATACATTTATATATTTTTATATTTATTCATTTCATTATTTATATCGATGTGATTTCGCAAAGAAAATCTATATTCCATTCAAAGAAACTATTACACGGTATTTCCTGTTATCTCTCATTATAAGAATTACGGCCTGGTTATTATATTTTTCCACTCGTATAACATTCTTTTTAAAATTTCGATTTTTTCCCCATATTTTTTTATTATTTATTCTATTTTATTTTGCTCTCTGACGTCAGCACCGTTGAACTTAATTTTCATTTTCTCATCTTTCTAAATACGTCACTGCGGCTGGCGGAATCTAATCATTTAATAGGTAGAGAAGTTTTACTTCGTCTTTTGATTGTTTTAACAAAAAAAAAAAAAAATGTTGGGAAATATCTTACAGCGAGTCAAGTAAGTGATTCATTGTCCAAGCAGACGAAATGGCGAATGTGTTTTACTGAGAGAGAAACGCTGAAAATGATATTCCTGCTGATGGAAACCTCTGTTCCTATATTCAAAGGCGCCGTAGAGATGTTCATTGAGACACTGCGGAGGCACTGTCATGAAATAAACATGTCGTAGAAAGAAGCATTCCTTTTGACTGGTGAGTTAACATAAATGCTTTTTATTTTCTTGGACTTCTCTCGAAATTTGTCTTCTAAAGTCTGACATGTGCTATAACAATATCACTGGAGGAGAGTACAGTATGTTCTCGTCCAATGGCACTGTCGAAGCACGGGCCAGGTTGACCCCCGGGCTTCGTTTTCAGTAAGACTGACTCTTTGATGGTGGAGCGATGGTGTTGCAAAGAGATCATACCGCTACAGCTTGAAAACGGTTGTAAGCGTTGCGTCCTTTGGTTTTTGTGCACGATGGGCAGAAGTTGCTCATTGGAAGTAAACCCATCCACCATTTCCCAAGTGTTGTTGAATGCTGGCGTTTTTTCATATATGGGAAAGACAAAATAGTGCCAAAAAGCCACATAGTTTGTCACGTATGAATGTATTTATATTATTATTTAACCCACAGTGAAGTTTGTAATGATTAAATTGATTTAATTTCTTCTGATTTACGCTATACTGTGCATAAATAGATATCATTCCGTTAACGAAGTGTCATCGAATCACATGTATGCATATTAGGCTACCTGTCATTGTGCTAGCATAATTCCTGACTTCTTATACAATGTCTGACCCATGTCAGAGGCTGAGAAACGAAGGCAAGCGCAGTCTCTCTGGAAAGCGCCCAAGAACCACGAAACCGTCCGCCAGAAGATCCTCCCTCGCTTTTCTTCACGTATCCATAGAATAGGAAGAATGAGTCTACATTATTATTTAACCCACATTAGGGCTTTGTAACACACATAGAGATACACAGACATACCGACACAGACACACACACACACACACACACACACACACACACACACACACACACACACACACACACACACACACACACACACACACTCATTAATATTTATTACAGTTTGGCGGCGTAGCAATATGGCATTTCAAATAATTCAGATATTTGTCTATCTCTGTCTATTTTTCTGCCTGCCAGCCTGCCTGCCTGCCTGCCTACCTACCTACCTACCTATCTATCTATCTATCTATCTATCTATCTATCTATCTATCTATCTATCTATCTATCTATCTAACAGTCATTCTGTCTATCTATCTATCTATCTATCTATCTATCTATCTATCTATCTATCTATCTATCCATCCATCCATCTTGATCTATCTGCCCTTATCTCTATAAATCCGTCTATCACTCTTTGTATTCACGTGTGCCTGTATGCGTCTGCGTGCGACTGTGCGCACGCGCGTCCGTCCGTCCGTCCATCTATGCTTTATGTTTTTATTCGTCTAGTTGTCTTGATTTCTGTCTTTCTGTCTCCTTGCGTATTATGTAGAGGATATTTTGTTTTCTTTAGGAATATAAGAAGGACAAAAGGTTTGAAGTTTGAAGGAAATCATATCGTTGGACAGTGTAAGAGATGAAAAGACAACTTCCGAGATTGGTGGCTGAATCACAATCACGTGACGCAGCAGCACGTCTTTAATCATTGAACAAACGATGCAATGTAAATATATAAAGTGAGGAGTCAATGCTGAAGGAAAACCGGCGGAAAGGAGAGAAGTTGAGAGCAAAGGGGGAAAGGATGGTACGAAGTGAATAACAAGACAGGAAGGACAGAAGGGCGAGGGGCGAATAAGGGAAGAAATCGGAAGACAGAATGAATCAAGCAGTGAAAGAGAGAAAAACAAAGAATCGAATGAAATAAAATAAAAGTCTAAAGCTTAATAAAAAAAGATTTGTGACGAACTTAATGGATCTCGTGTAGTTTTCACTAAGTGAATGATTTAACTGTTTAATTAACGGGACTAACTATTCTTTGTGTTACAATAAAATTGCTTGAGTATTGTACAAACTTTTGTGCTCTTAACATAATCTTTAGGCAAACTCAAGATGGCGACAGCTTATGGGATATGGCTGAACTTTTGAACTGAATTATAACTGAAGTTCTCTACTGTATATAACATAACACTGCATAAGAGGCTCTCAAATCTCCCTCAAATCGTATCCTACACACTAAAATAAGCAGAAGATATAATGGATAATGCTGACCTAGATACAGTCTAAAACGCTCAAGGTAATCAGTGTTGGAACTACTGGATCACGGATACCCTGGGCTAAACCACCTCCGTCACAATTACAATCACAGCAACAACAAATGCACTATAGTGTAAATAATATTTGTGATGCAGGAATGCTAAAAGGAATGAGGAATGAAAAGAAGATGGAAAGCTCTCAGGAACAAGGGAAAAAAACAGATGAAAACTCAAGAAAATGAGACTTCGCGTGGAAAGAGAGAAAAACATGCGCGAACTTGTCTCAGCTTTAAATCTGCGGTCATGCTGGGGCACCACCGTCGTTTAGAAATAAGACATCTAATGACGATCGCTGATCAAACCGACCAAACCTTAGAAGTAAAGAGGAGTTAATCGCCTGAAAAAAATTATTATAGATTTTCTTACTTAGTCCCAATCAGAAGAAGACTATTATCGATCGGTTGGATACATCAAGGATGAGGGATTAGCAGAATTGATAGAGCGTAGGAAGAAAACATTGACGTATCTGATTAGGTTGAGTTCGAATTCTGCAGAGATTCTCAGAGTTGATGGAATACAAAAGTTACGTATTATTATCAAACAAGGTGACTGTTCTCGCGCATCAAATCTATAATCATATTAGTCTTGTGGTTGTATTAGAATCGATTGTAGAACTGTTTCTTATTTTATCGCCGTCAGAGGCAACAATGGTGAAGTCGACCACCGCTGGGTTTGAACTCAGAACTTAGAAGTAATGGCAGTGTTGTGACATTGACGAACTTTTGTTTTTACATGACAGTGAGAGCTGCGTTTGACTCCTCTTGTGAGATTGAAGTTGTGACAGAAGCGACTTAACGCTGCTTCGAAATACGGCTCGGCTGTAGTAGGGTTGCCAGTCATAAACAGCTCAAACAAATCGCCACCACCACCACTGCAGCAATAAAGTTGACACAAGAAACTAAGTTCTGTAATGAATGAATGCATTTAGTCCAACGCTTTTGTGTCTCAATCACGGAAACACAAATATTCAGTCAGTATGAAAAGAAGAAAGAAAAAAGAAAAGAAGATGAAAGATACTATTGGTTGATTTTGCTGTAATACAATTTCGATAGTTTGACGTCATGCAGGCTTTCGGTTTAAATCCGACACACGATAAAATAACATCAGTTAGATTGTCTAATTAACTAAAGTGACGCCACTAAATTGGTCAGCTACCAAATAGTCCGAGCAGAAATAATTGGTCTTGAAAAGAGTTAAAATCCAAATCGATCACGTTAAATATTGATTTCTTTTAATATCGGTACAAGACCAAGAATTTTGAGAGGAAGGTATTGTAGATTAATGAAATAGACTCCAGTACTTGACTGGTACTTCATTCTATCGACCCCCACAAAGATGAAAAGCAAAGTTGAGTGGGGCAAAATTTGAACTCGGAATGTAAAGAACCATTATCATAAAACGTTTTGTCCGATACTCTAACGATTCTGCCAACCCACCGTTATACTTTCTTGAAATATTCATTTTTAATTTTGGCACAACGTCAGAAAGTTTTGAGAAGAGATTATATCCACCCCTTATACTCAAATGGTACTTTTTTTTATCGACCTCGAAAGAATGAAAGCAAAGTTGACCCTAGCAATATTTGAACTTAGAATGTACAGAACCACGCCAACGTTCCACATGGTGGTAATATTGATTTCACATTTTAGCACAAGGCCAGCAATTTCGGGGGAGGTGGTGGTATGTGGATTACATCAATTCTAGCGTTCAACTGGTACTTATTTTACGGAGCCCGAAACGACGAAAAGCAAAGAATCGTTAGAGTATCGGACAAAACGTTTTATGATAATGGTTCTTTACAACAACCATAAAAGAATAAGAGAATCTCTCCTGGTGCTATATGAACATTTAGTTGTGACTTCAGAGTCAAGTTTTGACTGCTATTTCCAGCGTGGTGGTATCTCTTAGATACCCTGTATTATAATTTTAAATAACTTATATATATATATATATATATATATATATATATATATATATATATATATATATATATATATATATATATATATATATATATATATCTGTGTGTGTATGTGTGTGTGTGTGTGTTTGTATACATTCAGATATACGTATATATCTATGCAAATATATATAT